>NW_015627534.1:38660-39632 GCF_001515625.1 Sinocyclocheilus rhinocerous
GCACACACACACACACACACACACACACACACACACACACACACATTTAAATACATAACATACAATATTTGGTTAGACTTAATGTGGTAACACTTTATTTGAAGGTGTCCTTGTTACACATTTTACATGTACTTACTATTATAATAACAATTAATTATGCATAGTTACATACAAGTATCCCTAAAAAAAATTAATTTAATTAAACCTTTTAAGTTGCAAACATTATTTTGTTGAGTTCAGTTGATACAATAATGTGGATCATTACATCAACTAGTTAATAGTGAGAATTGGTCCCTATACCAAAGTCTTACCAAATTGTCTTGTCAACTTTGGAAATTGTGTAGGATAGGACTGGGTAAGCAGAGTAGATGTTGAAATTAAGTGCTATTTTGTGTGTTTTTAAGTAAAGGGAAAGCTAGTGTTCAATGCATACATTTGAAAGAGTTTCTGTAATGTTAAAGTTTTTGTGGTTACCATGGTGTTGAAGAGTACACTACATACATATGACTCTATATTAGATAGACTTTTATTGTCCCGAAGGAAAATTGTCTTGGACACATACAATCCAGTGACTGCTGCTTAAATAAGTAACACATACACAAAACATACACAAACTGCTATCAACCAACCAGTTGCACACTACATCATACAACACACCTGTAATCGTCATAATAATAATAAGCTATGAGCAATGACTGTCTTAATGCCAGTGACAAGTAACACAGCTGACAACATAACATAAGTGACAACTTACATTTAGCATGTGCTAAGATAGCTGTAGATTTGAACCCGAAAAATATCATATAAATTGGTTCCACGCCCACAGATCCATTTATTGGAGCAATGGATTTATATATATATATATATTTTTTTTTAAATATGTGTTTATGTTACAAATTAAGTTATTCTAACTCAATACAGTTGTTGGTTGAACATAACATAGCAACATAATCTAATTGACTGCACAAGCCA
>NW_015627534.1:41266-41596 GCF_001515625.1 Sinocyclocheilus rhinocerous
ATAGATATATTTTTTTTTAAATATGTGTTTATGTTACAAATTAAGTTATTCTAACTCAATACAGTTGTTGGTTGAACATAACATAGCAACATAATCTAATTGACTGCACAAGCCATTTCTACTTAAATTATATTAAACTGACTTATCCTCTGAAGACCTGAGAAAAGATTTTTAGGAAAAAAATATGTTCTTTACATTGTTTAGAGCATTAAAAAAAATGTAAAAAAAATAAAAAAATAAAAAAATTATATTTCATTCATACGTTATGCTATGTCCTCGGATTTTTAAAATCACCAATACATTTTTAGTTTTCAGGATTTTTTTTTTTTT
>NW_015627534.1:42019-45982 GCF_001515625.1 Sinocyclocheilus rhinocerous
TTAAAATATATTATTCATAACTCGTATTCACAATGATATTAAGTCTCTTTTCTAAAAGCTAGAACAGTATCATTCCATGTGAAAAACGAGATTTAAGCACTTTTTCAAGTTAAGCATTCCTCTCAAATACTTACCCAGCTAACTAAATGCCATCCAAGGTATATTTTGTTTGAAGTAATTTAAGTCACATCAGGATCATAGTTCACTGTATGCTTCTTTCTGAATGCCCACTGACTTTTTTTATTTTTAATCTGATTGCTGTTCAATGTCACGCTGCTGTATAAACACTGCGACACATGCTGATGTGATTTCACTTCACAGATCAACCTGAGCTGCTCGATTGTTTTTACACAAATAAAGTGGAAAATATTAGTTTTCTGAAAGGAAAAATATATGAGCATCTTGGGACACTGTGAAAACAAATTCATGATGATATGACTATGTGGCATTTTACAGGCCTTCGGTGGCCAAATGTGTTGCTGCTTTGTTTACATCCAGAAGAGAAGAACTGGAAGAAGCTGCTGCACACTTCAGAGAAAACATAAGCTCCTGAACATGTATCCTGTATGAGACGGAGAAAAAAAAAAGATTCTGACAAATAAAAATGAACTTTACATAAATGGAGTACAAGTTAAGAAATGAAATGCTTCCGAGAAGTAATTTTGTTTTTCTGTTTCAACAATACATAATTGAAAGGAGGTGCAAAACATTCCAACCTCAGTATTCTATAAACTTTTATTTTTATTTTTGTTTACTTTTATTTGTATTTTATATTATTGTACATTTATTTGATACATAGTTACCTAGCCCATGTTGTCAACATACCGTTTACAACCTTGATTTGATTTAATTTCATTTTATGTTAGATTATAGTTTATCTAATGTCTCAAAAGTGCATGGGGATTATTCTTTTATTGCTTCAAAAATGTATGAGGCACCAATATTTACCCTATGTTTGGAAAGTGACACTGATTAAACCAGGGTTATTACTGTTAACTAAAACTAAAATTAAATCAATCAATCAATTAATCAAAGTTACTTAATGTTAATGTTACTTTAAATTTTTTTTAATTTAAATAAAATAAAATAAAAATATTTTTACAAGGCAACATTTCTAATTTCCATTTAAAATACTAAAACTAATAAATACAAATGAATAGAATCTAAAAATGTATCACCAATATTTACCCTATGTTTGGAAAGTGACACTGATTAAACCAGGGTTATTACTGTTAACTAAAACTAAAATTAAATCAATCAATCAATTAATCAAAGTTACTTAATGTTAATGTTACTTTAAATTTTTTTTAATTTAATTTAAATAAAATAAAATAAAAATATTTTTACAAGGCAACATTTCTAATTTCCATTTAAAATACTAAAACTAATAAATACAAATGAATAGAATCTATATAGACATACAATTTTTTTTTTTAAAGTGTCAAAAACTGACAACAAAACTATTAAAATTATATAAAATATAAAAAATAAAATCTAATTCAAAATATGAACAAAGTGTATTTAATGATATTAAAATAACACCAGTTTAAACGTCCACTAATGTTAAAGTGGTGGTTCATGAATCAATGCAGCAGATCACATCACAAACCTAAAGGAACACATCAAACAAAGCCAAACTGGAAATTGATTTTTTGGGGAACAAAGATCTCTCAATTCAAAGCAGCTCACCGTGTCTGCAAAAGTGGAGGAGGAGGAAAAATCAGTCACTTTCCTGTTGTTATTTTACCAGGGATGAGAGACAAACAACTCCTGATAGAGATGATTAGCCCAGCGTGTAGCATCAGAGTCCTGCAGTCACACTCATCTATCACCAGCTTTCAAAATGGCCCGCTGAGAATTCATGATGATGCACAAAGCGGGGCATCACTCTCAGTCTGTTTAATCGCACAATGATGAATTTAATACCAAAATATGAACTATAAACTGTAACTGTGTTATAAATCCCAGTGAGCTGCGTACCTGTCAAAACACGTTTTCCCATACTGCGTGATTTGTAAACTCATACTCTACATTTTGATGTTTGCATTACATATGTTTGGCTTTTCTGATGTAGTAAACGTGCTCGATAGTGCACCTGGTACAGCATTGCACTTGTGATTTGAAGCGCACAGGTACGTGTCACATGAAACATGAGTTACAATAAAAGAGCTCAAAGGCTTGTAGAAGCAAGAAAGGAATAGCATGGTTGCTTCAGCAAATGTGTTTTATCTCACATTTGCTTTTGTTAACACTATCGGTTAGGTTTAGTGAAGTGGTATGTTATTTTCAGA
The DNA here is from genome assembly GCF_001515625.1 of Sinocyclocheilus rhinocerous. NCBI lineage: Eukaryota > Metazoa > Chordata > Actinopteri > Cypriniformes > Cyprinidae > Sinocyclocheilus > Sinocyclocheilus rhinocerous. The sequence continues at coordinate 44,311 of NW_015627534.1, forward strand.
CGTGATACAGCAACCTTTTAGCACCACTCACCAGACATTTTATTCCCAAACTGCCACGATACATACAACAGCCAATGTAATAAAACATTGCAAGATTCATGTTTACCTGTTTCAGAGAAAATAAAACATGTTTATCTAAAACAGGCAAGGTTTCCTATTATTATTATTATTATTATTATTATTATTAATATTATTTTAAATAAAAATGTATTTGTGCTGTTAAAACTAATATCATCGCTAACATTCCTAAATTATCACAACTAAATTGCAATTTGATAATTTGACAAAATTCCAGCTTGATTGGAAAATCTTATTCCACACATCTACTTAATTAATTAATTTTTGACAACCTTAATGACCTTAATAACATTTAATAACTTTTCCATTTAATAAATCGATGACACTTTAGATTAGGGAGCACTGTTCACTATTAACTAGTTGCTTATTAGCATGCATTTTACTAGCATATTAGCTGTTTATTAGTACTTATAAAGCCCATATTAATGCATTATTCTGCATGACCGTATTTTAGATCCATTAATCCTACACCATACCTATACTTAATAACTACCTTACTAACTGTTAATAAGCATACAATTAGGAATTTATTGAGGCAAACGACGTAGTTAAGTGAGAATTGGTCCCCAAACTAAAGTGTGACCAATAATTCATATAATATTTTCTCCTAATTTTCTGATTTTATTGTTGTTTGTATTGTCATGTTGCAGTATTTTACTTAATAAAAAATATTTATATTTTTGGTATTTTATATGCTCTGTTGGTGGTTGGTGGGGTAGCATAATCCGGGGAGATATATATATTTTTTTTATCCCCACCGGGGATAAAAAACATAATTCAGCAGATTTTAATCTTTAATTTTTTGTGTGTTTTCATAAAAGCCTTATTTTTATGCATTTTTTTCGTTACAAAAAAAAATAAAAATACACCCGGACCTGGTTCCAGGAAAAAATGCACCTCGTGACAGCCCCTCGTCGTGCTGTCCTTTTTGCAGCAAGGGTTGGAGTGAAGGCTGTCTCCCTCCACCCTCAAAGTCTATGTCGCTGCAATCGCTACCCAGTAGAAGGGAAGTCGCTGGGGAAGCATGACCTGATCATCAGCTTCCTTAGCGGGGCGAGAAGGCTAAATCCTCCACGGCCCCCCTCTATACCCTCTTGGGACCTGACTCTAGTGCTCACAGCACTACAGCAGGGCCCATTTGAGCCTTTGCAGACAGTCGAGCTGAAGTTTCTGTCCATGAAAACTCTACTCCTGCTTGCACTGGCCTCCATCAAGAGGGTAGGGGACCTGCACGCATTTTCGGTCAACGATTCATGCCTAGAGTTCGGGCCGGCTGACTAACCGACTAACCTGACTAACTCAGGTAACCCTGAGGCCCCTGCCCGGCTATGTGCCCAAGGTACAATGTGATTCCTGTTTGTAATGACACACACAGTGCACATTTCTACCTAGGTAAGTTTGAGCTATATTGGCTCAGACACGCACAGTTTTTTTTTTTTTTTATGTCGTTAGTTAAATAAACCTAAAGCTTCGTTCACTTGTCGCTTCATATCGCCAGGGGCTGGCGATGAGATTGCTAGTGGGCGTTCTCACTACTAGTTGCCTTGAGAGCGAATCAGGTTTCTTGCCGCTAAATACAAACATTTTGGAGGCA
>NW_015627534.1:46102-54177 GCF_001515625.1 Sinocyclocheilus rhinocerous
GTCTTCTTTCCTATTGGCTGTCGCTCCCGAAAGTCGCTTCTCATTTGCATAAAGTTGAAGGATTCTGAACTTTATCGCATCGCTGGACACGCCCCATCCGTCGCCAACGCCCGCTGTCGCACTTGTCGCCGGAAATCGCCAGCTCTCCATTGAAATGAATGGGATCTTGTCACTTTGTCGCTTGTAGTGTGAACGGGGCTTAAGGGTACAGCACCCAGGTTCACATTGCTAAGCCACTAGTTAATTTCTCTGGGCTTCACTAGCCCAGAAACACATTTAAGTCAAGTCACTAGTTTTACGCTATCTGGTCAACTGATCAGGTACACACAGCTATAGTCCACTAGCGTTAAGCCATTCGGCAAAGCAGGCCCAGGCTCACATACTGTATGTATATATTAATATATATATAATTTAACAAGATTCCAAGACTTCCAAGAGTTTCAATGTGACCTTGATATAACTAACTAACTAAATCAATAAATAAGCAAATAAAAAAAAAAGTCACAAGGCTAGTTAACATGTTCAGTTATTTGTGGCTGTATATAATGTGACTGCAGGCAGGATGCAGCTTTTTCCTTTGATGGCCGTTCAAATGTTGCCCTGAATGCTGAGAAACACAAATTTATTTCCAGCAGCATACTTACAGTATATTGCCTGTTTGTTTCGAAAGGCTCTTAAAAGCATGAAATTGACTTGTTTTGTACTTTTCCCTTTTAGTGAAGGGCTTGATTCTGTGATATTATAGTCCTCCTCCCAAGGCAAGCATCACCATTGTTATTGCTCACAGTTCTTCCACAAACTCCAGTTGCACCTTTTCCCACACCATTTGTGCTACGGATGTGAAAGAGACCTTAAATCATACAGATTGTGAGAGGTTTGTTGTTACTTTTCTGAATGATCAGGCTTGCAATTTTTACCAGGAGGATGATAAAACCCATAGACCTACATTAAACCCAAGCCATATACAGACCATAATATATATCATAGAGATTTTGGGCAGACAAAACATGTGGCGGAGGGTTTTGCACAAGCAAGCACCGCCCATTTATGTATTCACTGTTATCTTTTGCAGTGTATTCTCCCTTGCAAAACTCATAGTTAAAAGAAATAAGAAAAATAAATTGCCTAGGAAATTTATTTCGCTGAGTTTCAGCCCTTTTCATTATGGTGGTGTCGGTCTACAGTAAATCGATCTGTATCAAAAGCTGCAGGGGTAGAACTGCTGAAAACCTGCTCACTATCAGACCAGGGGCTCTGAGCAGAAGGGACAGAACAGGGTTCATTATTGATTCCTCAAGAGCTGTTTGCTCTTCTGAGCTGCTATAGCCATGAATTATACCTCATACTCCATCTGTGCTGATAGCTGAGCTATTTTCAAGAGGATGTTGTGGGTGTGCATTCGAGGACATGCAAAAATATAAACATGTCATACTCAGAGTTCGGAGAGGATCCATCTCCACGGTTCTGTTTTTTTATATATATATATTTATATTTGTTTTCTTGTCGAGCTGTGTTTTTCAGTTTTGAAAATGGTCATTGATAAACAGCTTAGACTGAAGTTATCCTCTGAGTTATTGCATTGCAGACAGACACATTTTATGTGTATATGTGACCCGTGCTGGCAAAATGAGTCGGAATGCACGCAGGGTAATTTTGAGATACACGCAAAAAAGTGAAAAGTGGCGATTTTAGTCGAATTTGAGATTTTCATAAAAATTAGTTCATTAAACCCTTATCTAGCAATCCCAATGCTCCAAAATAGCAATTAAACATCTAAAATTATCGTTATTTGTAAGTTTTCTGAGAGGAGTACCTTTTCTCCGCTCATTTCTCGCTGACTGTCATCCAAAGCGCCCGCATAAAGGCGCGTCCGACTGTGCGCAATCCCGATAAATATACATATTGTCACAATCCCCAGCTGGAGTGCCCATGAACCACCAGAGGGCACTCCACCCCAGACTGTTGTTACACTCTCACAGACTACATTCCCCATAATCCTTTGCCAGACTCATCACTTAATTGCATTCACCTGTGTCTTGTTACCCCGTTACATCTGTGTTTTCTGAGTCACATAGCGAAACCTTGTTAGTTGTAACACTGCATTTCTGAGCACTCTCCCAGGTTTATGTCTCTTGTTTTTTTTTTATCTCTTGCCTGTTTCTGAGTTTTGACTGAGTTCCCTGCATTGTCGTTTGTCTGGATTGCCTACCTGGGTTTTGACCTGCTGCCTGTATTTTGGATCACGTCTCTGGTCTGTCCTAAATAACATTTGGATCTCCTATCTTTCAAGTCTCCAAGCAGTATGTTACACATATACACAGAATTACAGTATTCATGCAAGCATAATCTGTTATGTCTTAAGTGTCCGTTTGGCGAACTGTTGGGGAAAAACATCTGTGTAACATTATATTAGATCCGTGCATTACAGTAGGTCTTAATATATAGGCCGTCTGTCTCATTAATGTTAATCTAACGATAAAAGAAAAGAGGGAATCACTCACTGCTCTTGATTTACCTGCTTTTTGTAGTTTTAATAATCTATTTATTTGTAATGAACTCACTAAAGGGATTTTAACATTTGATTTAGTTTTTCTTACTTGAATGCTTTTGCTTAGATGTAAAATGAAAAAATAATGCGTTATTTGTTTTTTTCTTAAATTAGTTCTACTGTTTTTTTTTTGTTGTTGTTGTTTTTTTTGCATCTGTTCTTATAATAACTAAGATTAAAAAAAAAGATTATTAATATAGTAATTATTATTAAGAAAATAACTGGAGGGAAAGATGCAACGTTGCTCTGTGCTTTGGAACCATCAGAAAACTTTAACTCGATTTTTCTCAAAATTGACTTTGCTGACTCCATCGACGCGTGTAGCTCAGTCATTTTCCGTCTGATTCCAACAAATCATACATCATTCTGAGGAAATTTACAGGAAAATGTGAAAATAAAAATTGCGTGTTGTGACTCATTTTGCCAGAACAGGTCTAGGGCTGCTAAATCGAAATGGAATCGAGATCGCGATTCGACAGAAGCTGCGATTGTCACAGGTCACATGTGTTTGTGAATCTAACCAGTGGTTGTCATGTTTTATATGTACTGTATGCATGAGCGTTATCATTGCACAGCCAGTAGTGTTGTTGAGCATTGTGTGGAAGATGCTCTCTAGCATGAAGGACACACAAGTGTGAAGCTCTGCTAAGCTTTGTCAAGGACTTGCTCATTCACTTCTGAAACCCGAGAGAGAGCGTGTGTGTGAGTGTGTTCAGTGTTAACATGCTGTTGTGTTCGTACATATGCTAATGTGCTCTTAGGTCTTTCACAGTGATTGCGGCCCATTTCACATTTAAAGTTGTGTCATTAAACCTATTATTTCAGTGACTGTTCAACAACTAAACACTGCAATATTCCTCCCTTTATGTATCAAGTTGTTTTATGTATTAGTCACGCATATGAATCATTGTTGAAATACTTAATACAATTTGTCAGTATAAAGGGATTTATTTAGCAAAAAATATATCAGGGGGAAAAAAAATAAACTAGCTGGTTCATTTTCAGGAAGTAGTGCCATTTAAGCTAATGCCATACAAACAAACTAACTAACAAATAAAAAGGTGGATGCGTCCTAGATTAGTGGTCAATGGGTTATTCAATGGTGATTCTTAAAATATTACCCCTAAACCTAAATATGTAGGTAGCAATAGTTATTTATAAACCCTACAAGCCCAAATGTGTTATTTATTTCCGTCCTGTCACAGTTGGTTTGGAATTTATGTGCTTAAATTTGAAAATGGGCTACATTTGTAAGATCTGGTTGTATCATTGTATTTCTGTGTGCATGTCTTGTAATAAATCATACATTGTAATTGGAAGACAATATTGATAAACCATTTTAAAACAATCCTGTTAAATGCTTTTACACCACATCACTTTATTCACATTCAATATTCTTGTGTGTTGGGTCAATAACACATTTGCTATTGGGATTAATGTAGCGTTCTTATTCAGAATTCAGCTCAGACTAGTTCTCGAATATGCATTCTAGCGACAGTGTGCAATGGACACCATATTAAAATACTCTGACAATGTTTTCTTCATGACTATGCAATGGTGCCTCCACACAAAATCTACAGAGCAAAACATACTGTGTGGCCAATGTAGTCCGATTCTGAAGAATGACTCACGACTCTGCAAGCCAGTGGATCAAAATCATAAAGCATAACAATTGCATTTTTTTTTTTTTATGAACAGGCGACCAAAAAAAAAAAAAAATCTGTTTTCAGTCTAAGTTAATTTATATAAGTAGTAAGGATATAACTGTTGTAAATGTGTGGATTTTGGCCTCAGTATTGACAGTTTTATACATCCAAGAAGAATTGTTCCAAACCACAGAACCATTGCAACACCGAGGAGCACACAGTTGTGATGTTGTGTGCCTGAATGGTTCAGTGTTTTTGAATAAATCAGTTGAGTGACTAATACAATGACTCACTAACCCTAACCCTAAAACCAGGTATTACAATGTAACTGTTGCATAAAAGTATTTAAAATGTTTACAAAGTAGGAATAATATAAATATTTTAAAAGGATTCAAGGTTTTGATCTCTCTTCTCTTTTTTTACTTGACTGTTTTTCATTCCTCTCAATGTATTAAAGACATGTTTCCGGTTTTAAATTGTGTCATGCAAATTGGCCTATAAAATAATGTGCAACACTTTACAGTAAGGTTCAATTTGTTAGCATTAGTTAACTGCATTACTAACATGAACTAACAATTAAAATACTTCTAAAGCACTTATTAATCTTAGCTATTGTTAATTTAAACATTTACGGATACATAATTACAATCAAAAGTTGTATCTGTTAATATTTGTCATGGATTTGAGCTAACATGAACTAACTATTAATTTTAACACCGATTAATAAATGTTATAACAAATGCATTACTAATGCGACCTTATTGCAAAGTATTACCAAATAATGTTTTAAGATGTGCTACATTGCATTCCACAGTAAGATCTATGAAATACTGTGTGCATATCCTGTTTCTGTTGTTTAAGAGCGTCCCAGTTATTCATGAGTTCAGAACCACTTCCAGATGTTGACTTCATCTCATTTTTGTTTATTTTACACTTTTGTTTGCCTGTGTCCATGTCCACCGGTTTCAAATCCACTTACCCAGTTCCCATTATCCGTTTTTTGAAAATATCTTCTGGATCTCCAGTCGAGATTGTGCTAATAACCGTGGGCTGTTCACCGACGGCTACAGTTAGGAACAGATTGTTCTGGAAGAGACGTGAGATACTGTGAATGTTGCACTGTGACGAACAAGCCAGGTGTGACCCCTTGGAGGAGCGCTGAACAAGGCAGAGACAACAAAACTAATACAAGCATCTGTGAGATGTTTGAATGCAATCTACAGAAATCTCAGGTTCTTGAAGTTGTTTGAAGAGGAGTTACTTCACTTTTTATTTCACCCCACCAGGCCCTCTATAACACTTAGTCGGGTGTATCTCAGCTCAGTTTCCAAGACAACAGTGATTATATATTATTTTCAGGCTAACACTGATATCTAAGTCCTGTCGGATAATGATGAAAACCCATTATCTGTTAATCTGCACAAAGAAATCAGTCAAGTCTTAACAAGGACTTTTCTAAACTTAGCTAATTAAAGAACAGAATAAGAGTTTGTTTGTTTGTGAAGGCCGCCAATATGTCCAAAAGAATATTATTTCTTGCTTGTTGGGAGCTGGTACTGGTATTAATTAATGGTATTAATGTTACCTGTTCATTATTACATGCTGTTCTTTGACTTCAAAGCATCTGATCTTCACCAAAGCTGCCAAAACCTATTTGTCGGTTCTTACTAGATGTGGATATTTCAGAGTTTAAGTTTAACCTCTGTCTCGCAGACGAATTACTGCAGTTGGACTTTAAGCTTTGTTTTCTATGTTACATAAATCTGATCGTCATCACAGAGCTTTGAGACATGGGAATAAACACTCTCACTCCTACGTCCACTCTACAGGGAGCTCGCGGATTCAATTTATGGCCAGGCTGTCCCCAGAAAGGATCAGGACACTTGCCTTTCCTCGTTTTATTGTAGCATTAGAGCTGCTTGCTGTATTAAGTGGTCCAAATTGACCTTTCTCTAAGCTCCGCCCCTCTTCTGGTTATCTTTGCTCACTCAGGCAAGCTTTATAGATCGTTCCATTGAAATTAAGTGGAGAATTCTGAGAACAGCTTGGAAAATGTATTATATTAGACAGTGGCATGATTAAACTGATTCAGATACTGATTCAGACGCAAGAAAAAAAAAATTACAAGCAACTAAAAAAAGAAAAGCTTTCGAAACATTGAGATGAGTGTGAGTGAACAGAATCGTTCCTGATGTTTCTACAATATCCTCAGCAGTGTAGAGGAGACCGGAGAGTGTAACACTCATACATAGTTATTTTTGCAAATCAGCATATTAGAATGATTTCTGAAGGATCATGTGATACTGAAGACTGGAGTAATGATGCTGAAAATTCAGCTTTACATCACAGGCGTAAATTACATTTTACAAAAAAAAAATAAATAATAAATTGTAATATTTTCAAAATATTGCTGTTCTTACTGTATTTTTGATCAGCCTTGGTAAGCAGAATAAACTACTTTTAAAAACAGTCTTAGCAAAGACCAAACTTTTGAACAATGGTATAGATTAAAGAAAGAGCAAAAGCTTGCCTGATAATGGTGGAAGGCAGCAGTTCATTTGATGGTGAGTGGGAGAGGTGTGACGTCATGTGAAATCACAGCAGGAGTCTAATCGTGTTCTTCTCTCTGTTCCCACAGGCTGCCCTCAGAGTCCCATGAGCAAAGCTTCGCTAACACTGATCACTGTCTGCACGTGTGTGGTGGCGGTCGTGTACGGCACGCAAACGTCCTGTCCTCTCACCGTCAAGGTCACGCTCCATGTTCCTGAACACTTCATCGCTGACGGTGAGCAATCTACAGACAACCACAATGAATTATTTTAAGACCATAAGGAACCTTTTTTTTGTCGTAGTGCCTTTTTACTGCATTAAAGTAGATTCAGAACAACAACACAAACAAAATGTTAATGATATCAACATTTATTTACCTGTTACCAACATGGTGAATTGTAGGCCTTTTTTATGTTTACTGTGATGTATTTAGGAGACTCTTATGTCTAAAGTGACTTGCATTGTGTTCAAAGTATCTTTACATTGTTTATTAGTTCATGCATTTGAATGAACAACCTTGGTGTCAGAAGGCAAAATTATATTTTGCTGCTTCGCAAACACTTTCAAAGTGAACTAACAATGCCTTCAGATTTATCTGAAACAGATTTAAGTGGCTCGTGTTTCACGGGACTCGTACCCAAGTACTTTACATAACAAGTGCAATGCTGTACCAGGTGCGCTTCTGAGCAAGTTTACTATGTCACAAAAGCCACACATATGGAGCTAGTTATGTAATGCAAACATCAAAATGCATTAGTCTACAAATCATGCACTATGATGAAAGTATTTTGAGCTCATAAAATAGTATTAAAATAGTAAAGTGCAATGCTGTACCGGGTGCGCTACTGAGCAAGTTTACTACAGGGTTCCAAACTGCGACTAAAACGGTCGCATTTGCGACCAAAAATATTAAATTGCGAGTGAAGTTTTTGCTGAGGTCGCCACTGGCGACTAGGCCTATGTATTTACATGTTATAACTTAAAATTTTGCATGTAATGCTTTATTCCTGATTGTTTTGCGATCACATCTTTTGTTATGTTCGCGTATTAAACTTGAGACGATGCGCATCAAATTTTTAGTGGAAAAAAGATTTTCAAACAGTCCTCATCTCTGCCGCACGGCAGCGTTTTCGCACACAGTCTGCTAAACGCAGCTCAGTTGTGCAGCACGAGAGAGATTGAAGTGATGGAGACGTAAGAAGTGAAAGTGCAGAAAAACAGCGTCTATTTCGTGCACAACTTGAACAAAGTACAACGAAGCTGTCAGCTGTGTGGATCTTGGCAATATCGTTAACAATTCTCGTTTATAATCATTACTAATATGGCTTCTT
>NW_015627534.1:54962-58347 GCF_001515625.1 Sinocyclocheilus rhinocerous
GCATCTATTTCGTGCACAACTTGAACAAACTACAACGGGTAAAGCTGTCAGCTGTGTGGATATTGGCAATATCGTTAACAATTCTCGTTTATAATCATTACTAATATGGCTTCTTCTTAACAAGATCTTAGTATATGCTGTGTTCTGTTAATGCGTGAACTTCATTATTTGAAGCGCACTTGCCGTCCAGTAATCGCAAAAAGCTTTGTGCTTTGTTACTTTTTAATAAACAAAGTATCAGCTTTAAAATTATTCAAAATTCATAACGAAATACAAACAATACATACAGTTGTTTTTGGCGCTCTTTAATGCGGCAGGCGCGATCGCTTTAGCACCTCAGTTCAAGCGGCACGTGAACCCATTTCATCTTTCTCTTTACTACTATAGTACATAATGAACATGAATTAACATCAAATAATTTGGTGTCTACGTTTTTTTCTTATAGGAACCAATGGCTCCTTACTCTATTTTTTTGTTTGGAGCCCTGTACTATGTCATAAAAGCCATGCATATGGAGCTAGTTATGTAATGCAAACATCAAAATGCATTAGTCTACAAGTCATGCACTATGATGAAAGTATTTGGTTACACTTTATTTCGATAGTCCACTTTAGACATTCTATTAACTATAAGTAACGTTGTAACTACATGTCAACTACATGTCAACTAATTCTCATTAATTTGCAACTACATGTCTACTAACTCTCAGAGTAACAATAGTATTAAAATAGTAAAGTGCAATGCTGTACCGGGTGCACTACTGAGCAAGTTTACTATGTCAAAAAAGCCACACATATGGAGCTAGTTATGTAATGATGACATCAAAATGCATTAGTCTACAAATCATGCACTATGGTGAAAGTATTTTGAGCTAATAAAATAGTATTGTGCAACGAACCACACAAGAAAAAGCATTTATTAATCAAAATGTGCCCTGTAATGCATGCGGTGGCCTTCGCAAGACCACAAGTGCACCATTTGGGACAGAGCCTTGGGCCGTCCTCATGAGATTTGCATTATCGGTTAAAATGGTGGCAGAATATGGTATTTTTTCCCCTTGATATTTCAAAAGCATGTCATGTCAGAACCACAGCGTAGTGCAGGGATCCTCAAATCTGGCCCACGAGATCCACTTCCCTGCACAGTTTAGCTCAAACACACCTGAGCATGCTAATCAATTTCTTCCGGATCATTAGAAAATCACAGGTAGGTGAGTTTGATCAGGAATGGAGCTAAACTCTGCAGCGCATTGGCCCTCCAGGACAAGATTTGAGGAACCCTGGCATAGTGGTTAGTGCACATGCACAGAAATGTTGCCTTTCTGCTGTGAACTGATGGATGGATGGATAGATATTTGATCTTCATTTTGAGAGATTTTCTGAAACTGCATGCTAAATCAGCTAATCTGTTTTAGCTTGGGCAGTTTTTCAGTGTATCAGAGAGAGACTGAGTGAAAATGTATTGTCATTTTATTGGTTTTAGGTCTTATGAGTTCATTTCTGCTCATATCTGAATTTATGTTTAGATATAACTCTGACATTCCAGTCTCTCAAACTTTCAGAAGAAAGCAAAGAGGTCTGTAAGATCGACTTTATTGTTAATGATGACATCAAAATGCATTAGTCTCCAAATCATGCACTATGGTGAAAGTATTTTGAGCTCATAAAATAGTATTGTGCAATGAACCACACAAGAAAAAGCATGTATTAATCAAAATGTGCCCATGTAATGCATGCGGTGGCCTTCGCAAGACCACAAGTGCACCATTTGGGACAGAGCCTTGGTCCGTCCTCATGAGATTTGCATTATGGGTTAAAATGGTGGCAGAATATGGTATTTTTTCCCCTTGATATTTCAAAAGCATGTAATGTCAGAACCACAGCGTAGTGCAGGGATCCTCAAATCTGGCCCACGAGATCCACTTCCCTGCACAGTTTAGCTCAAACACACCTGAGCATGCTAATCAATTTCTTCCGGATCATTAGAAAATCACAGGTAGGTGAGTTTGATCAGGAATGGAGCTAAACTCTGCAGCGCATTGGCCCTCCAGGACAAGATTTGAGGAACCCTGGCATAGTGGTTAGTGCACATGCACAGAAATGTTGCCTTTCTGCTGTGAACTGATGGATGGATGGATAGATATTTGATCTTCATTTTGAGAGATTTTCTGAAACTGCATGCTAAATCAACTAATCTGTTTTAGCTTGGGCAGTTTTTCAGTGTATCAGAGAGAGACTGAGTGAAAATGTATTGTCATTTTATTGGTTTTAGGTCTTATGAGTTCATTTCTGCTCATATCTGAATTTATGTTTAGATATAACTCTGACATTCCAGTCTCTCAAACTTTCAGAAGAAAGCAAAGAGGTCTGTAAGATCGACTTTATTGTAGCAGTGTGTCACAGGGTGAGAGCGAGCAGAAGCCGTGTGATGCTGCAGTTTAGAGATGCTGGACCATCTGTCAGAGATTCTGTCGGCTGCTTTAACCCTCAGAGAACAAACATGACCAGCATACACACACATACAGTACAGGATTGTTTCCTGTTAATAAAAGCTGTGAGATGATCTGGTTATGATATGTTTTGAATCTATTTTAAATAATCTACATGTGAGTGGCATGATGAGAAAAAAAAAAAAACATGAATAGAGAAACTGCAGCTGCTTGTATTGGTCCGACCTAAATTGCCGATGCCACCTGGGCAGCATATTCTGTTACTGTATATGTTCCACATATTATTATCGTTGTTTATTTTGTCTGGTTGCTGGTAACTCCTTAGGAAGGTTACTGTTTTAAAGAACTGAGCGATTCATTTTTAACACTAGAACCGACACGGGGTAAAATTTACCTCATGGCTGTTTTTAATATGTGCATATCAGATCTTCAATGAAATATCCAAGTCTCCCAGTCATTGACTTTTACTAAAATTGGGTTATTTACAATCTCCTGTTAAAAAAATGGTTAGTTAAAACCAGGTTACAAGCTGGGAATCTTTACCTATAAGCGCCAGCAGGTCTAATTTACCCATATAATGCCTATTTTCACGCTTACTGTAGGCAGTCACACAATGAACGTTCAAATTAAGATGTTTTAGCCTATTCATAAATGTTCAAACTTTAGATTAATTATTTTTATTTTTTTGCAATTTTTTATTGTTTATTGTTCTCTACTGTGTTGCTATTTATTCCAGTCTCCCTGTTTCCTGAAAAGGAAAAAAAAAAAAATAATACTCCCTATTGTCTGTTTAGGGTATATTAGTAATTTAAAGGGGTCATTTGATGTTGCTAAAAAGAACATTATTTTGTATATTTGGTGTAATGAAACGTGTTTATGCGGTTTAAGGTAAAAAAAAAAAAAAAAACATTATTTTCCAAATACTGTTACATTATT
>NW_015627534.1:60003-62485 GCF_001515625.1 Sinocyclocheilus rhinocerous
GATCCACAGCACTAAGTTGATGTATTTCCTCAGCGACCAGCACGGATCAGCTCCAGGCATGATGAAGCGGATATCGTCCTCTTTTGGAAGACCAAACAAAGTAGTTTAGCTTTCGCAACGAAACACAGAATCTCCACGACATGGCGGCGGAAGTGGCAGCAACAATAAAGTTATGCCTTCTTTCTTTGCGTGAACATTTGGGCGGTGTTATGCAAATCTTCCCACATCGTGACGTAGACATGTGCGGGCGTGTTTAATCGAGGCATTTTAGGAGGGCGTGGACCAGTCTTAACTTTTATAAAGAAAATCTCTTTGGGTTTGAGACTTTAGTCTTTGCAACTTTAGGGATCTTATCTATTCACGAACAGCTTGTAACACTCCAAAGAGAAAGGAAAACTTGAAATCGCATCATATGACCCCTTTAAATAACATGGGTTATCTTAAAACATTTTATTATAATATTACACCACCCAAATATGTATTTATTTCCTTCTAATTTCCGTTGTCATTGCAGGCTGGTTTAGCCTATATTCACCATTATGAAAAGTGATTAGTGTAGCCTGCTTAATATAGCCTTGAACAGAAGACATCAGGACAAAAACGTAGTTGATGCCTAAGAATAATCATTTTATGACTTTAGACATTACCTTGTGAAGACAGTGGCATAACACAGTGACATAATACATTTTTTTAGCCATATCAAAACAGTAGTCACGTGCATGGGTAAATTTTACCCGCTGGTGGTTTTAGGCATACAACGACCCCTGGCGATTTAAGTGTTAAAGACTGAAGTAACACACACACACACACACAGAGATATTAGAAGATGTATTATATGTTAGTGAGGACATCTGAAAAGGCTTCCATTATTTTTCTATTCCTTTTGGTTTAATGATATTTTCATCATACCTGACCGATCAAACAGCTCTCACAGAAACCTGCACATCATTAGATTCAAATACAAGTGTGATTTGGCTGATTTATGAGCCTTTTAATTAGTGAGGACACATAATATTTCCTCACAAATCGGCTGTCATTAAATTCCACTATGTTAGTAAGGACATTTGGTCCTCAAAAGTATAACAACACACACACACACACACACGCGCACACACGCACACATACACATGCACATGTTTACAGCTATCTACTGTAAATGGAGACATTCCATAGATTTTTATTGTTTTTGAATAAGCTAGTTATTAAATACTGCAACCCAACCCTAACAGAAAGCAAACAATAAATATGTACGTGATTTTTATTCAAATTTTGCAAATGAAGATATTACCAGTAGGATGTTTTGGGAGCTTCTGTCAGGTTTAGCTCATTTCTGGGAACAAATTTGTCCCCAAAATGGTTAAGTAGGTAACACACACACACACACACACACACACACACAAATTCCAGGACCCAAAATATCTTAATTTAGAGAACATGTTTTCTAGGTGATTTGTCATACGTACTCCGGTAGGTTTGCTGAGGTTCATGGGCTCCATCTGTTGTGTGTTTTTTTTTAGAAGATGCAGACAATCTAAAATTTCAGATCACTCGTATTAGCCCACACTTTGCATATAGCTCCTGTAACGGTTATATAATTAGAATCAACTTAAAGCTCTTACATTAGTCTGAAATTTGAAGAGGTCACAGTCACCAGCATCAGGTTCCTAATTAAACTGTTCGCTGACATTCAGTGGCGGATTGTTTCTCAGGGGGTATTCCGAAGGTCATCTATTTTTTTTTTCTTCTTAAATGTGGACTTACACACACACAGTTTCTCTAAAACACCCACCCATTTGTCAAACTCATTTCAGACATGGTCCACTGCTCTTAGCTGTATATTTAGCTTATGCTATAGCCTTCCTGTTTATGTGGATTTCTAAAGGGCATAAAATGCAATCAGGTTTTACATAGAAGTGTAATGCATGGTAAATTTTGAGTGCACACTTGTGGACACACTTCCTGTTTAAACCCTGTCCCTACCGATTCTATGATTCTATCCTAATATAGACACAATATTAAGAACCAAAAACAAACACCCATTGTAGCTAAAGCATATGAAAAAAAAAAAAAATAAAAAACATCTCCCCTGTGCACTTCAGCACGCTGAAAGAGCTTTTTCCCTAAAAGAGCATTCACGAGTGCGTCTTTTTAAAGACGACGTTGTGTCTGGTAAACTCGATGTCGCGTCTTTGTAAAGATGACGTTGCATCTGGTAAACTCGACCTTGCGTCTTTGTAAAGACGACGTTGCATCTTGCTACAGACAACGTATCACCCGTGCATTTCTGGATGTGGTCGTTACCTGGTGTCGGATGATGGTCACGATCACTGCCTCACGTGTCTGGGCATTAAGCACGCTGAGGTGGCATTCGTGGATGAGTAATGTTCTCATTGTGGGAAGATGACCATCTCGGAGTTGCGGGCCAAGCTCTGTTACCTCAAAAGGGGCGGAGCTCCGTTGCCTCTGCCTCAATCTAGTTCTT
>NW_015627534.1:62588-64200 GCF_001515625.1 Sinocyclocheilus rhinocerous
GAACAGGTCTCCAGGCATGCTGTGGTTTACACAGATGCCTCCACCACTGGTGGGGGGGCCACGTACAACGGGCACGCAGTGTCGGGGGTTTGGACGAGACCCCAACTGCACTGGCACATCAACCGCCTAGAGTTGTTAGCAGTTCTCCTTTCCTTGAACGTCTCAGAGGGCGCTTATGAGGCAAGCACGTGCTGGTCCGCACAGACAACACGGTGACCGTTGCGTACATCAACCAACAAGGTGGTCTATGCTCCCGTCACATGTCGGAACTCGCCCTCCACCACCTCCTTTGGAGTCAGAAGCATCTGAGGTCGCTTCGTGCCATTTACATTCCGGGCCTGCACAACCGTGCAGCCAACGAGCTGTCACGAGCTGCACTCCCCGGAGAGTGGAGACTCCATCCCCAGATGGTAAAAAAAAAAATTTAATAAATAAAAATTCCCCAGTGAGCCTTCTCGCACAGACGCTGTGCAAGGTCAGGGAGGATGAGGAGCAGGTCCTGCTTTTGGAGCCGTGTTGGCGCACTCGGACCTGGTTCCCGGAACTAATGCCCCTCATGACAGCCCCTCCCTGGCAGATTCCTCTGAGGAAGGATCTACTGACTCAGAGGCGGGGCACCCTGTGGCACCCGTGTCCAGACCACTGGAAACTTCATGTCTGGTCCCTGGATGGGACGCAGAGTTTCTAGGTGACCTACCCCAGGAGGTAGTTGACACCACTTCGGCAAGATCACTTTCTACGAGACACGCTTACGCCTTGAAATGGAACCTGCTCGTCGAGTGGTGTTATTCTCGCCGAGAAGACCCCCGGAGATGCCCGATCAGGGTCGTGCTTTCCTTTTTTCAGCAAGGGTTGGAGCGAAGGCTGTCTACCTCCACCCTTAAAGTATATGTCACTGTGATTGCTGCTAACCATGACCCCGTGGAAGGGAAATCAATAGGGAAGCATGACCTGGTCATCAGGTTCCTTTGGGGGGTGAGAAGGTTAAATCCTCCCCGGCCCCCCTCTATACTTCATGTCTGGTTCCTGGACGGGACACGGAGGTTCTAGGTGACCTGCCCCAAGAGGTAGTTGACACCATCCCTTCGGCGCGAGCACCGTCTACGAGACACGCTTACGCCTTGAAGTGGAACCTGTTCGCCGAGTGGTGTTCTTCTCACCGAGAAGACCCCCGGAGATGCTTGATCAGGGTCATGCTTTCCTTTATGCAGCAAGGGTTGGAGCGAAGGCTGTCTACCTCCACCCTTAAAGTCTATGTCACTGTGATTGCTGCTAACCATGACCCCGTGGAAGGGAAATCAATAGGGAAGCATGACCTGGTCATCAGGTTCCTTTGGGGGGTGAGAAGGTTAAATCCTCCCCGGCCCCCCTCTATACCCTCTTGGGACCTGTCTCTAGTGATCAAAGCACTACAGCAGGGCCCATTTGGACCTTTGTAGTCAGTTGAGCTGAAGTTTCTAGCAATGAAAACTCTGCTCCTGCTAGCACTGGCCTCCATCAAAAGGGGGTAGGGGACCTGCATGCATTTCGGTCGACGATTCGTGCCTAGAGTTTGGGCTGGCTGACTCCCAGGTAATCCTGAGGCCCCGGCCCGGCTATGTGCCCAAGGTTA
>NW_015627534.1:64299-64650 GCF_001515625.1 Sinocyclocheilus rhinocerous
TCCTGCTTGCACTGGCCTCCATCAAGAGGGTAGGGGACCTGCACGCATTTTCGGTCGACGATTCGTGCCTAGAGTTTGGGCTGGCTGACTCCCAGGTAATCCTGAGGCCCCGACCCGGCTATGTGCCCAAGGTTACTACTACCCCATTCAGGGATCAGGTAGTGAACCTGCAAGCGCTGCCCCCGGAGGAGGTAGACCCAGCCCTAGCTTTGCTTTGTCCCGTCCAAGCTTTGAGATGGTACATAGACCGGACACAAAGCTTTAAGACTTCAGATCAGCTCTTTGTCTGTTACGGAGGCCGGCAGAAGGGGAAGGCCGTCTCTAAGCAGAGGATGGCCCACTGTTTTGTGG
>NW_015627534.1:65383-71978 GCF_001515625.1 Sinocyclocheilus rhinocerous
TCGAAGTGGATTGGTCTCTCTAAGCGAGATCCCAATTCGTCAGTCACCGACGTGACGTCTCCATTCCCTCCTTCAGGGAACGAGGGTTACATACGTAACCGAGACGTTCTTCTTTCTCCAGGAGAAACGTTGTTCTGGTTGCATCTCGTCATACTGGCGTGTCGTGAAGTTCAGGAACAAAAGCTGCCATGCTGTGTTAAATCCCTGTGTCTCTGCGCCACTCCTGGGCGTCCCTGAGTGGGTGTCAGTCTGGCAGGCATCCACACGTCCCGCTCAACCTCTGCTCTTGGGTTTAAGATGGCAGAGAGGATTATGAAGCAGCACAGCAATTTAATTAAGTCGCCCTTATCTTTGGGAAGGACTGAATTCACACATCAGCAGAACAGGTCATCCTGAGAGATGATGGACACAGAAAAGGGGGGAACTTATTTAGAAACACTGTTTAATTCTGCTTTGGGGAGAGATCTGGCCTTTGACAGATACTGAATGGCTCATCATGCTTGTTCAGTGTTTGTTTGATGGACTTTCGAACACTGATCTTAGACACTGCAAAAGAGGCCCGGAGATCTTTAGATGTTTCAAGATATTCTGACCTCCTGGTCTTATGATGTGTTTCCACCACTGTTTTCAATGGGAGCACCACATATTTAAAAAATTACAGCAGTGTGACAGCTGAGTGTTTTCAAAAGACACTCACTATTAACTAACTATTAACTAGGACTTTTGTCTCTATAAACTCATTTGTAAACTAATATGCTGCTTATTAATATTTAGTTAGGTAGTTGTTAAGTTTAGATATGGAATCTAAAATATTGCTCATGCAGAATAAGGCATTAAAATGTGCTTTATAAGTACTAATAAACAGCTAGTGTGCTAGTAATGTGCATGCTAATAAGCAACTAGATAATAGTGAAAACTGGTCCCTAAACTAAAGTGTTACTATTATTTAATAGTATTGAATTATTATAAGCAAACTCTGTACTAATTATTTTTCAGTGTAGGACATCATAGAAATGTTGTGTGCTGTCCTCGAAGGTTACAAGATAAATCTTTATGTGATTCTGTATTTTTGCTATAGGAAGCAGTTTTGTGGTGAGCATGGGCAGTTTTCTGGATGTCTCCAACTGGTTAAATCCAGCCAAACTGACCCTGTACTACCAGACCAACACCTCCACCCAGTGGGTGAGAGACTACTGCGGCCAGAGAACGACTGATCCCTGCGAACAGCTCTGTGACCAGGACACTGGTGAGGGAACACACACACACACACACACATACACACACACACATATTTGTACGGCTATCTTTGTGGGGACTTGCCATAGACTTCCATTGTTTTTTTACAGACCAAACAGTATTTTCTATCCATTACCCTAAACCTACCCCTGCATTTTTTAATTTTCAGATAAACATAATTTAGTCTCCACAGTGTCAAAAGTTTCAGGTTTTACTATCCTTTATATCATGAAATGACCCCACAATGGAGGATAAACCTGTACACACACAGACACACATACACATACATACATACACCCATACACACACACATACAGTACCGAGGCCTGATTCCCACACTTATGGGGAAACACATTTATTTGCTTGTGACCTTCTGTGGTAATCTGTGACTCAAGGTCTCAGTCAGGTTGAGTCGGTTTGCAGGGCGTCAGTGTGATAAGCATGCCGATGCCTGGGGATCGTGGGAATAACACGAGCCCACTGTGATGTCTCCGGCCCGGGGTTTATGAGCATCACGCTTGACATTTACAGTTATTGTCTAGAATCTGTCTTTGTAGCTGCTCTTTTGCAATATGGTCAGGACCCAGTAACACATGGTGCTCTTTAGACTAATGTACGGGGTTAAATACAGACATTTGATTATGACATAATGAAGGATGAATAAACAACATACTTTATAAGAGTTATTCTTAAAGGGATAGTTCACCCAAAAATTCTAATGAAACCAAACAGTTGACGGTAGCATTGACTTCTGTAGTATGGGGGGTGGGGGGGTGGAATAAATAAAAAATACAGTGGAAGTCAATGGCTACTGTCAACTGTTTGGTTTAACCATAATTGCAAAGTGTAAATGTATGTTGAATGCAACTAATTGATCTTTAGAGTGTTTTTTTTTGTTTACCCACTTAAGTAGGACTTAAGTACATATCTATTGTAAATTAATAATTACTTCTGTTGTTTGAAATATGATTAAAGTGTACTGCTGAATGTACTGACAACCATTTATGATAAACTAAAATATACTTTAATAATTAATAATAATACATAATATTACTAAATTGAATATTTAAATATATTTGCATTTACATTTAATCATTTAGAAGGCACTTTTATCCAAAACAATAGAAGCAATCAGACCAACACGAGAGCAACAGTATACAAGTGACAAGTCTCAGTCAATCTAGCACAGTACACATAGCAAGGTTTTTTTTTTATTTTTTTTTTATAAATTTGAACAAATACAATAGGTAAGTGCTATTAATTGGTCAGGTGCTGATGAAAAATATGTATCTTTAGATTTTTTTTTATTTTTATTTTTTTTATGGCTGCTCGAATTGAGGCAGGCAAGTCGTTCCCACCAGCTGGGAACATAATAATAATTAACAGCTTTGTAATAATTAAGTTTCAATTCAATATATTTAAAATATATTAACTTTAAATATAATAATCCAATAGCACACTACAGTTAAAATTATAATAAAGTACTTTACACGTGCTTTAGTATGCTAGTCAACACATCAAAATAAGTGTACCTCTTTAAAACACGCAAAAGTTTATTAAAACAAAATGATTTAAAATATACTTTAAAATAAAACATTTAATTTGATATTATTTAATATTATGCGTTAAGAAGCATGAACAGTATACAAGTGACAAGTCTCAGTCAATCTAGCACAGTACACATAGCAAGGTTTTTTTTTTATTTTTTTTTTATAAATTTGAACAAATACAATAGGTAAGTGCTATTAATTGGTCAGGTGCTGATGAAAAATATGTATCTTTAGATTTTTATTTATTTTATTTTTTTTTATGGCTGCTCGAATTGAGGCAGGCAAGTCGTTCCCACCAGCTGGGAACATAATAATAATTAACAGCTTTGTAATAATTAAGTTTCAATTCAATATATTTAAAATATATTAACTTTAAATATAATAATCCAATAGCACACTACAGTTAAAATTATAATAAAGTACTTTACACGTGCTTTAGTATGCTAGTCAACACATCAAAATAAGTGTACCTCTTTAAAACACGCAAAAGTTTATTAAAACAAAATGATTTAAAATATACTTTAAAATAAAACATTTAATTTGATATTATTTAATATTATGCGTTAAGAAGCATGAAAGTGTTTAAGTGCACTGACATGACCTTTTATTTAATTAATATTATCTGCAAATAATGTTTTTAAAAATTTACTTTTAAAATTTGAAATTTGAAAAGTGCACTTTCAATACAACTAATTGCACTTATTTTCCACAAGGGAAATGACAGTGACAGAGTTCACTTTTTAGGAGTGTTAAGAATGATTCTATGTGAAATTTTTGAATGTTACCAGTTATATGTTCATAACAGAATTGTAGTTGAAAATGCCATGTTTTAAGTGTGTATGCATGCTGCTCTTCCATTGTGAGTTTATTTCCTGTAAATATGTTTCCCATTTGTTTATATACACTGAAATTCAATTACTGTCTGTGGTAATACGCAGCATGCAGCAGATGATGTCTGTGCTGTTCAACCCACAGTACTCCTTTCATTGTTTGGCCTCAGCCATTATAAATGTCTTCAAATGTAGTTCTACTTAATCATGTAGGTCTGTGTTTATTTTTAAACGCAGTGAATAATAGAGCTCCTCCATGAAATCTCCAAACTCGAAGCCGCTGTTGTGTGACCTGACATTTAGATGCATTATCTACCGCTTCGTATTCTCTTTTAACTGCCCTTAAAGGAGGACACAAAAAAAGAATGGTTCTATAGGAGTATGAACCTG
Organism: Sinocyclocheilus rhinocerous; assembly: GCF_001515625.1. Taxonomy (NCBI): domain Eukaryota; kingdom Metazoa; phylum Chordata; class Actinopteri; order Cypriniformes; family Cyprinidae; genus Sinocyclocheilus; species Sinocyclocheilus rhinocerous. The sequence goes on from NW_015627534.1 coordinate 69,390, forward strand.
TATTGGATTATATCCCTTTTGCTTTTAGCACATAACGTCACATGAGATCACTAATGCACAGTCAATGGTGATGCATAAAGCCGCCTCAATAAACACCGCAGATTAGATTCATAAATGTGAAGGTGAATCTGGAAACCAAGAGGAACGGCAGTCTGAAAAAGTGCTGCATAAGCTAAGTGACGGTGTGTGTGGGGTAATGAGAAAGACAGAACGAAAAAATGAATAATGTTATTACCAAGGTGAAATACAGTTAAACTGTGTTATCGTAAGACACAGATAGCCACAAACAACGGACAAATGTTTATTTGTATTTATTGCATCACACTTTAGTTTGGGGACCAGTTCTGTGTGTGTGTGTGTGTGTGTGTGTGTGTGTCCGTCCGTCCGTCCGTCCATCCATCCATTTTATATAATCACATTTATTTCATGTTACTTTTACTTTCTTTTATTTATTTATTTATCTGTACTGTACTTTTCTTTCTTAATCTCTTGTACAGTTCATGGAAAGATGAAAAATGTTTAATTCATTAAACATACTTAATAAAAATACAGAAAATGTGTCTTTAATATCTGTAAAATAAATACATTAGCCAATTTTGTTTAAATTAACTGTTGCATAAATGAGTGCACCCTTGATTCAATTGAATAAAGCTGTAATATTCTAGTAATTAATATGTCCTAACAGAGAATGAGGAGAGGGAGGCATCTTCTGTTTCAGGTTCTTGCATTATATCACACATTATATGGAATCTAACTTAAGCACAGACTTAGAATATGGCATACAACATTTGCGAATAAAGCACTGTGTCCATCCCATGTGTTCAAGAAAGAAAAAAACAAAAAAAAGTTGTCACTTCCTGGGAAACTGGTGCAAAATATCAATAATAAAAAATGAAAGTTGCTGTAACCAGGGAAGCCTGTGGCTGTTTTTTCCTATAATAAATGACTTGTGCCTCAGAGCGACACAGAGGGAATGCAGTAATCTTGCATTTGGTTGCCTGATGTTTGGGAAGTGATCGTGTGTGACAGTTCTGGGAGGTGATTATACAAAATCATTTTGATGATGGACTTCTGTTGAGAACTTTGCCATCTGTTGAGGCAAAGTCACATGTTTTTTTTGTTTTTTTTGATGCAAACTGAGGAATTTATTTATTTATTTAATTTATTTTGTAAGTGTGCTTCCATCATATTATTTGCATGTCCTAGTATTGGATTAAAAAAAAAAGTGCGTAAAGTTTTTAATGTGCATTTTTAGAATATATGTGTATCTTGCCGTTTCCATTCAGCATTTTTTTATGCAATATCCCAAAAGCTACTTAAAACTAGGTGGATTTAAACATAACTATTGATACAGTACAAATCCTCCACACCTTCAGCACTCATACATCCCTACTAAACTTCACTGTGGGAACCAGGCACTTCTCACTGTGCTCCTCCTCTAACAACACCATAGCATTTTAGATGTTTTTAGATCGAAAATAATTAAGTATGGATTCCCAGAAGTCTATATTTTGTAAATATGGACTTTGATAAAGGTTAAATGAGTTGATTGTGTTTTGGCTACGGTAGGTGTTTCAGCTGTGGACAACAACCATGCATTTCACTTCTCTACATTGCATCTTACTCTGTGAGATGAATCTGTCACTCTTTTCATAGCTTTTGTTGACTCTGAGACACTTATTTGGCTTTTTGTTTTCTCCAAAAAAAAAAAAAAACTCAGAAAATGAAAGCTTAAAATGAAGGCCTGATTATTTCAAGTCTGTTGTTTTTTGAATTTCTGTGTTACTTTTGTTTTATTTTCACACTTAAAACCATGTTTTTTTTTGTTTTTTTTTCTTGGACCACTGTCCTCTTTAGATGAGTCCCTGCCAAGTGGTCTCATTGTTATCAGCATTAAGTCTGAGAATGATTCAGTAGGCTATGTAACACTTTTAATGGTCAAGAAATTACACCACTTTAACTCGTTTGGTTCAACAAGCTTGTCTGTTGATTTAAATTGCCTCAAATTTGTTTAATTTTGTTTTATTTAGTAACGTTCAGGAGGGTGTACTCGTTTATGCAACACAACATTTTTATAATAAAAAATGTACATGCTTCTTTGGTAATTGATAAACCAGACTTGATGGAACATTATATCTCTAAAGAACCATAATATGTATTCTAAGTAAAGAGTAATTGCTGGATTTGTTAAGTTTCAGATGGAGTAAACTCATTTATGTTGATAAATAGAAAGTTCAAAAGAACAGCATTTCTGTCATGACAACTCTCCGAGGGATTGGCATGGTAATGTACATGACAATGTTAATTGGCTACTGCCAATACATCCACAACATGCTGCGGTAAGCATGTAAGAAATACTGCTGCTGCACATATAACACATATGAATAACCCCCATATAGCATACATTAATCACCCCGTAGCAGATCTATACAGGTGGAGCTGGGGAAGGTGGAAGGTTTCTGAAGTGCGCTGCAACTGCTACAGCAAGCACTAGCCAAGTATTTGAGTGTTGAGAAGGCACATTGGCTGTTGATGCGAAAAGAAACCAATCAGCTGTGCCATGTGAATGATGATGTAATTATATTAGAC
>NW_015627534.1:72000-89769 GCF_001515625.1 Sinocyclocheilus rhinocerous
TACTGCTACAGCAAACAAAAGCCAGGTATTTGAATATTGAGCAGTAAGCTCATTGGCTACCGATACAGGAGAGAACCAATCAGCTGCCATGTGACAATGATGTCGCCAGAACAGATTGAGCTAGACCTATCGGACTGCGCCATCTAGAGTTTCATGCCAGAACTCTGTATTTATTTGAAATAGAAATGTTTTGTAACAATACGAGTGCCATTTCTTTCAGTTTTGACCTTTTAATGCATCCTTGATGAATTAAAGTATTAATTTCGTACTTTTTTATTTATGTTATTGATTGATTGATTTCATTATTTTTACCCCAAACCTTAGAATGGTAGAGTATCATGTTCGCATCAAAATATAGTATTGATAATAATCAGAAATGTTTCTTGAGCAGCAAATCAGCATACTAGAATGATTTCTGAATGATCATGTGACACTAAAGACTGGAGTAATGATGCTGAAAATTCAGCATTGCATCACAGAAATAAATTCTATTTTTACAATAAATTCACATAGAAAACAGTTATTTTAAATTGTAATGATATTTCACAATATTCCTGTTTTTACTTTAATTTTGATCAAATAAATGCAGCCTTGGTGAGCAGAAGAGACTTCTTTTGAAAACATTATTCCCAACTTATATTCCAAATATTTTCAAACCGTTGACCAGTTAGATATTTTGTTACCAGTGTTAAAGTTGGTTAAATACCTTGAGCAGTATTTTAGCAGGCTGCCGTGTTTCTCATATGAATGGCAAAGTGCTCATCCTCGCTAGAGAGGTTATGGGGTGACAAGGTCTGCCGTGAAATTTCAAATCGATCCTGGCAGGACTAGAGAGTCTATCAGAAGTGTGACTGTGGGAGGACTCGAGCAGGCTGAATATCTCTCAGTGTTCTGGATGAGCTGCAGAGGTTTGATTGCATACACTGGGAGGACGGCCAGCAGTCAGTTTCAGTAGTCTTGATGAGAGCAGGACAGAGACCTTACCAGAATCTGAGGCTCTCTCCCAAGTGTCATCTGCAGCCCTCTTTGTTCCATAATGCTTACAAGGTCAACAAAATCATTGGTTTGATTTCCAGGAAAAATGCACCATGATAAAATGTAGACGATAGTTATATTGTCTTCATCCAGCGTTTGCACTATTTCTCCCCAGGAGTTAAAATCAATACAGATGTCTTCATGCTCTTTTAAACCAGAGTACCAGGTCTCTTCTAACCTCAGATACTCTGTCTATTGTTGTGGCGGTTTCTGTTAGATTGTTGTTGTTCTTATTGCAAATAATACGAGGCACATTTGCAAGCTGAGCATACAGACTATATGCTGTTAGAAAAAATGGGCTTCATGTCTCTAGTGCTCTGCTGAAGCTACTGATTCTGTAGATCCATACCATTTTTGAATGGATTTAGCTGTATATTATAGTGTATAGTATGACCATAAAACAGTCTTGCATATGCATGGATTGCCATTCAATCACTCATGTATAACTGTGACCTGCCTTTGTTTATGTGAGCTGTTCAGTCTAGATTTATCACTGGACATTTCAGATTTTCAGATGGTGCACATTAAATATGATTAAATAATGCTGTTATAAAGTAAACTGAATCATTCTTTATTTTAGTAATATCCTGTATTTCTATATATTTAGGTCTATATTTTTATTTATTTTGAGGTTTAAATTTAGGACTTCTGGACCTCTCTGTATAAAATTCATGGTTAATTGTTTAACCATGCACCATTAAAAATTACCAGGATTTAACAGCAAGTTCTTACAATAAAATACTTTATACAGATTTTCACACTGAAATCAGTGCAGGCTAAATTAATTTTCTTTCACAACAAAATACAATAAAATGTATTAGTTATTTTTAAATATATATATATATATATATATATATATATATTTAATATATATATTTTTAATAAATATATTAATATTTATTTAAATATGTATTTAATATATAAGGAGGTGGAAGAGGCTCCTCATAAAGGTCGCTTGAGTCAATGGTTCGGAGTGCAATCAAATGTCTATTCAGCATTTGTGGAGTGAGGGTGTGGAATCAGTGATTCTCCTGATGCCAGATGCTTTTTCCCCATATTTAAGCGTTGAGGATGGCACTGGAGCTCTAGAGTTATTGTTATGTTAATGAGAGAGAGTTCTAATCTCTCCGGCTCCGTACAGAGAGCGATTTTGAGCTTAGCATCAGCTGAACGCTCGGTCAAGAGCTGATGCGTTACTCTCTTCATCTTGCACTAGTTGAGTCCTCTTAGAATCTCTATTTCATCTGCTCACTCAGCCATTTACACTAGACTCCAGGCTTGCAAAAATCATGTCTAATCAGAACAGGAGCAGAAATTCTCACTTCACAGGATAGGTGAATTGACAGATGGAACTGTCTGTGGTTCGTTGCTTCGACTTTTGTTGCATTTTCTCGATGTACCATGTGTAGATAGTAGAGTATTTTATTGCCATATGTACATTTACTGTACAAGGGGATTCTTTTTTGCTTTTCACTTTAACTATGCATGCATGAAGACAGCAGACACACCGCAGAACAGACAGGAGAAAAAAGAGCATGAAGCAGAATTGGATACATACAGTGTAAAAAAAATCACTCGGATTGTATAAAATTAGATAGCAATTTCTTACAGTTACATACTGTGTTGTATTGTGTCCTGATTACTGTTTTATTGTTATTATTATTCTTTTTTTTTTCAAATTCAGAAAAAAAATTGCATTATTATAATGCTGATGTTTCATATGAAGTCATTATTGAACATACTGTAATTAATCTTCTCTCAGAACTTAACTATTTTGAAAAAAAGCAGTTCATTGTAAATATGCATTACATATAGTGGCATTATGCTGCATATAGTGCTTAAGTGATGTCTATAGTCTTTTAATAGCCATTAAGAGAGCAGGGGTTGTAATATTATTGCAGTAGTTAAATACAACAATTTCTGTGTGCTGTTCAGAAACACTAATACACTGGTTAAAAGCAAATTAACTGCAGACTAATAAGCTCAAGTTTTCAGCCAAAGGGAACAATAATCACAATAATGGTGACTTCCAATGGTGATTTTTATCCCACAATGCAGTGTGATTATATTTTTTGTTTATATATTTATTGTAAGTTGTTGTTTTGTGAAGGAAAATTGACCTGGCCTGGTCATTGCATGATTAAACAATTAACTATTGCATATTACATATTGAGGCCAAGAATCTGATAGCATACTGAACATATAATTTAAAGTCCCCATGAAATCAAAATTAAAGTTTTTTGGGTGTTAGTATCAATATGTTAGTCTTAAGGTTATCTATAAGGCAGTGTGCTCCAAAACAGTGACAAAATTTGCGTTTAGAAGATATAAGCAATTTTTTTGACGTCACATCGTATTTCCGCTTCTCATCAAACTTTCTGTCCAATCAAATGCTCTCTAGAATCCGAAGCGCCCGCCCCCTACACTATAAAATAGACGCTGAAGCCGCGGCTGAAATCGGTCACTTGTCCACAGAATTAGTATTTTCTGTTCAGTGAATGGCACGTAGTGCACTATATAGGGGACAGGGAACGATTCAAACAGTTTAAATATGCTTTCGATTGAGGAAAAAAAGAAGTCTGGTTTCTCGCTGTGTCACGCTAACCACCGCACCGCACACACACTCTGCTCCGGTCCAGAGACACGATAGCACGGAGCAGATCACATGCGCGAGTCGGCACAGACCACAAAATGTTTCAGAGCTATTTGAATTCTACACAGAATGCTATATTTTATAGCAATATGGATGAGATTGTGGCTGGCATACCCTGTCAAATGTGGCTTTACGGAGCTCAACGGCTCTGAACGGCTCTAGCCCAAGCTGTGATATAAACGAATGCTATTGGCTATTTTAAAAAGGGGCGGGGCTGCTTGATATGTCCCGCCCTGTCTTCCTGTTTCAGTTAAAATGACGTCAACACATAGAGTAACACTGCGTGTTTCTAAGCATTTCAGGGGACCTTTAAACATCAAAATAAATATAAGGCTTATAGGATATAACCTAAAACTAAAACAAAGGAAACAAAAATTGACTACATTTTATATTTTCAATAAATATTAATGTTCTGCACTATTTCTAGTTTATTAATTCAAGCAAGCAAATTGATCACATGACTCCTTTACACGGAAGGAGGACAGTTCAGTAGAGATTTATGTTGCAAAAAAAATAAATACATAATAATAAATAAACAAGCAGTTGGTGACCATTTCCACTATTTATTAATTACAATATCTAGTGTAATTAAACAAGTCAAAAATATATCAGTGATAGCATACAGTAATTTTAATAGTGTCTATTGTTTTGTTTTTTTTCACAATCAGTTATTATTAATCACCACTTATTGTACACACGTAGTGTTTACTTTTGTGGTTTTAAAATAAAAATGTACCTATTTTTGTAAGATAAACAAACTCAAAGTACCTTTACAGCCCGCTTGAGAACTCTAAACACTCAATCTGACCCGTGCTGTTCATTGATGGTGAATGTGTCTATCTAAAGCATGGGGGCTGAAAATTTACTATTGCTATTTAACATTGTTATTATGTGTTGTTTTGTGGTATATACCTTGTCTGTTTAAAGCTTTTAATTTGCAAAAGTAGTTCCACATACCTAAATTCCAGTCATGCATTAATAGTTGAAAATACTTGCAGAGCAATTTGTCTAATAACAGTATGTTTCTGATCTAACCACAGTCTTTATTCTTCACCACAATAGAAACCTCCTATTAACATTGTGAGAGATCATTTAATTGCTTTGAGGAAATTAATGTACTCTGATTCCCTGAACATATTTACAGCATGCACTTGTGTGTGCAGTATATAATACTACTTAAAGAGGAAAGGTAAATGTGTGGTATTCATGTTATGACATCGGCATTGAAATGGCATCCTTTATGTTTCCGAACATACAGTGTGAACACTTAGCCGTGGAATCTGGAGGGTCCTTAAGAAGACTATGCTAGTATGCATTAATAGTATTAAACCGGTGCTTCTCAAACATTTCAGGCCAAGCACCATCAGTTAGACACTTATGTCACGATTACAAATGTATAAATGCCTGTATTGCATTATAAAATAACTAATGAATGTCTTTATATTCATCAAAGACTTCTAAAAAAAAAAAAAAATGCGTTTCCATAAAAATATGAAGCAGCACAACTGTTTGTAAAAGTTATAATAAATGTTTCTTCAGCAGCAAATCAGCATATTAGAATGATTTCTGAAGGATCATGTGACACTGAAGCCTGGAGTAATGATGTTGAAAATTCAGCTTTGATCACAGAAATAAATTACATTTTACAAAAAATTCACATAGAACACAGTTATTTTAAATTGTAATAATATTTCACAATATTACTGTTTTACCTTTTTGATCATAAAATGTAGCCTTAGTGAGCAGAAGCAGAATAAGACTTCTCTAAAAATAATAAATTAGTTAATTAACAGACCCCAAACTTTTGGACAGAAGTGTATGTGAACAGTCATTTTTCACTCTAGAGAGCATTTGATTGGAAATGTGAGTCATCAATATTTTTCTATTCAGAAATCTAGCCTCTCTTGGCTTTTGGTTGTCTGAAGATTGCGGTACACTTTCACATTACATAACATCATCTGTCATATTAAATGTTAAAAGAGGTTATTGGCTGTTAATTAATCACAGTAAAATTTCTTGATCTCTGATCATGATCTCTAGCTGGTACAAATATCTGATATTTTATTTTAATTTGACCTTTGGAGCACATGGTCCTGTTTTAATGGTCTTATCTCAGATGTAACATAGTAAACACAGCTCTGACGTGTCTCACACAGGCTATCTTTCTGTATTGCTGCCAATTGGTACAAGACAGTTCCAGGTTGTCAGGAATATGAGCGCCAGAGTGAGAAAGAGCAGCGAGCGCTGATGAGCTGTCATAAACAGGAAGCCGGATCTAAATTCATTTCCTGCTGCTGTGATCCTACAGAAAGCTAGCCAAAGAAAGTCAAATGTTTAAGCGTTAGATAAGACGCGGACTGTGGAACAATCAAATTGATATGACCATATAGTAAAAAATTAAAAACACCACATGAAATGGTGCAGTAGAGAGTAACATTGCAGGAAAAATAAAAAAGAACAGCTGACACATGTGAATGATGTGAAGAGTAGAAACTGGAATTTAATGCTTTTTTTATTAGTTAACACATTTATAATGTCACAAACAATTTATGTTTCAAATAGATGCTGTTCTTTAGAACTTTCTATTTATCAAAGAATGCTGACAATTATCACTGTTTCCATAAAAAAATATTAAGCAGCGCAACTGTTTTCTAGGACGAGCCCCCAATTGCTTTGATTGTAACATTCGGGGGTTCGTCCGGGATCTGAGCCCGGGACCTTTCGCACCCCCACAAGTTCAAAGCTGTTAATGAATGCTAATTTTGAAATTGCAATATTACAGACAAATTTGCAATAGTTAGGAGTGGACAAACAAACTTCTAATTGATTTTTTTATTTTTTATTTGGACAAACAAACAAATGTATGTACGAAGATGAGGTGGACGAGCCCCCGGTTGTGAAACCTCCAAAGTCTACGGGTGATAATAATCAGAAATGTTTCTTGAGCAGAAAAATCTGCATATTAGAATGATTTCTGAAGAATTACGTGACACTGAAGACTAAGTAATGATGCTGAAAATTCAGCTTTAATCACATTAATAAATTATATTTTCAAATAGGTTCACATAGAAATCTGTCACTTTAAATTGTAATAATTTTTCACAATATTACTGTTTTTACTGTAGTTTTGATCGGATACATGCAGTCTTGGGGCCCTATTTTAACGATCAAAGCGCATGGTCTAAAGCGCACGGCGCAGGTGCACTTAGGGCGTGTCCGAATCCACTTTTGCTAGTTTAACGATGGGAAAAACGGTCGGCGTGCCCGGCGCATGGTCTAAAAGGGTTGTCCCTATTCTCTTAATGAGTAATGGGTGTGTTTTGGGCATAACGTGCAATTTTAATATTTGGCATGTTTGTGTGCTGCTGGGCGTCCCTGTGTGTGTGATAAGCAGAGTGTATGTGCGCTGTGGACCCGCCTATACTAACGCGTGCTTTAAATAACAAAAAAACTACTGCGCCATTGACTTTAGACCAGGTTTTTGTTGGTCAATGGCGCAGTCTATTTCAGTTGCCTCAAAATAGCAACACGCCAGCAATGCGCCTGAACACACAAATGGGCGCAAATGCATTTTGCTATTTAAAAAAACGTGGTGCAGGACGTGAAAATGACAACTGCGTCGGGCTGAAACTAGCAAAAAGCACTTGCGTCGCGTCTGGCGCCGCATTGCGCCGGGGTGTATAATAGGGCCCTTGGTGAGGAAAAGAGTCTCCTTTCAAAACATTCAAAATAATCTTAATGATTCCAAACTTTTGACCGGTAGTGTACATACAGTGTAAAATAATTTCAGTGCTTATTAAACATCACATCATACATGTTTGAGCACTATGAGGATGAGTAATTCATCACTGAATTTGAAATAAATGAAGAGGTGTCTTTAAGCGTTCTGAGCGCTGCTGTGCTCGCGTATCTCACAGGTCCTGGCCATGACTGCGGCCAGGCCGAGTATTATCAGACGCTTCTCTCCGTGTCGAGCGAGATGAAGAATTGGCTGATAGAAGCCTCTTGTCTTTCCACACACACTGAGGCTGTGAGAGAGTGTTCTCTCTCTCAGCACAGTCTCGGCCCACAACCAGCTTTTGATTAAACCACAAGGTTATCAGCTCCGATTCTCTGCCCTGCACTCCTCTCTCACAGGCTACTTCAGAAATATATGTTTTGCTCATGACTTAATAAAAGCTAGCCAAGTCTGTCTTGTATTCATCTACTATAAATATTCCTTGTTTTCTCTCTCTCCTACACAACTAATAGAGGACAAAATGGCTGTCATTTCATAGTGTTCAGAGTTTATCAGCCCTATTTTCTCTCTCTCTCTCTCTCTCTCTCTCTCTACTCTTGTCCATATGGCTCTGTGGGAGTGCAACATGATAAATCTTCTCAAGGCCCATAGGCGGAATTGCTTCCCTCGGAATTGTGTAACACCGGGAAATATTAATCTGAATAACAATATCTCTTTCTCTGTGCCCACGCGTTGAACCTTGAAATCAGAAAATTGCCCATGCAGCCTTTCATGAGAAACTTTCTAATGAAAGCATCTATTAATCACCAGAGTTTCGATATTAAATTGAAAAAGAGCCTTGATAATCAGAATTATCCTAGTTGAATATGTTTCATCATCACTTAAAGGGTTCATGAAATGGCAAATCAAAATGTTCTTGATATTTACACATATGTGAGGCTACTCTACAATACAAACGTACTGCAAGTTTCAGAACGCAAAACTAACTCAGAACTAAACTAACTTTGTGAATTTCATAAACTAACCTCGAGAGACATAATGTAAAAATCCAAAACTGCATTTGATGAGCGTCATGAGCTGTGATTGGTGTAGTATGTAGGGAACGTGGTTTTCTGCTGTTTCTGCATTAGTGAATCAAGCCAGTGACTAAACCATCAACTTTACACTGCTCCTATTAGCAGCGTGAAAACCACCTGTTCTCTATATTGTGATTATTTTATATACAGAAAGTGATCAAAAATGGTTCTCTTTATAATTGCTGGAGCAGCGCGAGTCTATCAGCGATTTGGTTTCTGCATTTTTGCCAAAACTCCTGTTATAATCAGTGACAGTTTACACTGCTCAACAAGTCTCATTTACATTGTGTTTTCAGTGTTAGTTATGAAGAAAGTATTCGTTAGATTGCAGAAACTGCATTGCGATAAGGAGAATGATTGTGATCATTGTGTGTCAGTAGACATGACTGTGTTCGGCTATAGAAGTGGGCGTTTCCATTGAAGTCTCACAGCAGATACACCCCTTCCACCAGAGCGATCAAATCAGAAGCTAAATTCAGAGTAGAAAATTACCATTTATATCTAAATTATGATTTATTAATTTTTTTATGATAAACCATAAGATTATAATTGCGCCTCAGAAAACATAATAAAAGAATAAAAAAATGCATGTCATGACCCTTTTAAAAACAGGAAGTGAGAAAGCAAAGGCATCTTGCCAGCATTGTTTGAGTATGTGAATAATCCCACGTGTCAGCAGAATCCACACAACGAACAAACACCGACTCTTCCATCTGAATGTTAAATATGAGGACATCAGGAAGTCTTTGTAACAGAACAGAAGACTTGACATAAATTCACAAGAGTTTCTTTATCAAAGTACAGTTAAATTGTACTGTGGCTAAACTATGGCTCTGACAGTACAGAATCTCAGGTGCTTATATATAAGCATTAAAGTCAACTTTAATTTTCTGCATTAGCTAGACCACCATAATTGGCTTCATGTTTGAAAATATTTGTGAATAATTGAAAAGTTTGTAAATAGTAAATAAGGAATTTGTGGTTATATTGTACAGGAAGTCTAGCACATATTAACGATTATATGTTACCTATTATACATTAGCTTTCAAAACATGTACAAAACATTTAAGGAGAACACAAAATGACAATATGTATGATATTTTTGAAAAATTATATTAACAGTAAGAGTCAATATATTAGAATGATTTCTGAAGGATCATGTGACACAGAAGACAGGGATAATGATGCTCTAATATATATATATATATATATATATATATATATACACACTGAACAAAATTATAAACGCAACACTTTTGTTTTTGCCCCCATTTTTCATGAGCTGAACTCAAAGATCTAAGACTTTTTCTATGTACACAAAAGGCCTATTTCTTTCAGCTCATGAAAAATGGGGGCAAAAACAAAAGTGTTGCGTTTATAATTTTGTTCAGTATATATATATATATATATATTTATATTTATATTTATATATTATTATTTTTTCCTCTCTTCTGTCACGTGATCCTTCAGAAATCATTCTAAAATGCTGATTCTTACTGTTATTGTTAATGTTGAACATTTAGCTGTGCAAAATAAGTTTTGTGGAAACAGATATTTATTTATTTACTTACTTATTTTTAGAATTATTTGATAAATAAAAAGTTCAAAACAAGAGTATTTATTTGAAATAGAAATCTTTTCTAATTTTGCTGTCACATTTAAGATGTCCTTGCTGAATAGAAGCATTAATTTCTAAATAAATAAATAAATAATCTTGCTGAGCCTTTTTGAAGGGTAGAGTAAAAAAAAAAGTCATACAGGTTTGGAATGGCATGGCATGCGGCTGTAAATGACATGATGCTGTAAATACAATACAGTGTTTATTTATGTAGCACAATTAAAAAAAGAAGAAAAAAACAACAACCAAAGTGCTGTACAAAAAAAAAAAAACAAAGACAAATGTGTGTGTATATATATATATACAGTGGGTACGGAAAGTATTCAGACACCCTTAAATTTTTCACTCTTTGTTATATTGCAGCCATTTGCTAAAATCATGTAAGTTAATTTTTTTTTCCTCATTAATGTACACACAGCACCCCATATTGATTGAAAAACACAGAATTGTTGACATCTTTGCAGATTTATTAAAAAAGAAAAACGGAAATATCACATGGTCCTAAGTATTCAGACCCTCTGCTCAGTATTTAGTAGAAGCACCCTTTTGATCTAATACAGCCATGAGTCTTTTTGGGAAAGATACAACAAGTTTTTCACACCTGGATTTGGCGATCCTCTGCCATTCCTCCTTGCAGATCCTCTCCAGTTCTGTCAGGTTGGATGGTAAACGTTGGTGGACAGCCATTTTTAGGTCTCTCCAGAGATGCTCAACTGGGTTTAAGTCAGGGCTCTGGCTGGCCCATTCAAGAACAGTCACAGAGTTGTTGTGAAGCCACTCCTTCGTTATTTTAGCTGTGTGCTTAGGGTCATTGTCTTGTTGGAAGGTAAACCTTAGTTCCAGTCTGAGGTCCTGAGCACTCTGGAGAAGGTTTTCATCCAGGATATCCCTGTACTTGGCCGCATTCATCTTTCCCTCGATTGCAACCAGTCATCCTGTCCCTGCAGCTGAAAAACACCCCCACAGCATGATGCTGCCACCACCATGCTTCACTGTTGGGACTGTATTGGACAGGTGCGGGTCTGAATACTTTCCGTACCCACTGTATATATATATATTCAGATGAAAACCAATGTTAAGAACACAGAATACAATTACCTGTTAAATGGGTGAAATTCATGAAAGTAAAATCTTAAAACAAATAATCAAGAAATATTAAACGCCAGAGAAATTAAATGCTGAGTTTTTTTTTGTGTGTGTGTGCACTGTAAAATGTAAGATCAAAACAGCCATCCAGCTTCACAGTGAAGCAACTTTGCTAAATAATACAGTCAACATTTTTCATTCTGGTAACCTGCAATATTTGAGTACACTAGAGTTAGTCAAGGCATTCAGAAACGTTGAGGAAAACACATATTGCATGCATTGTAAAGAACCCTTGAATGTTAAGTTATTTGTACAGTTTTCTTTAAGTGTGAACACGAGTCCTTCAAAGAGAGTCTCTTAAAACATTCTGCAACTTACTTCAAAAAGAATTCAATGACTTCTCCAAGTTTCTATCGCATACACAAACTCTCTTCAGAGAGCCTATAACCTCACATGCCTTCGAAGGATGACCATTTATAGGCAATCTACCTGCACAGTAGCTCAAATCATCATTGAGAGCTGTTTGATTGAAACCTCTAAATCTGAATAATTGGCACATCATCTGCAGGACCAGCACTTAGTGCTGTAGGAACGTTTTAGTGCATTTGAGCCTTCATTTTAAAAGATGGAAAGGCTCATTTTCTGCCATTTCTAACAGAAGGGCTGCTCCCACGCAGATTTGATGGTGCAGGTATCTGGCATATGCATATGCGCTCACAGCAAATGAATTATTAAGCACATTGCTATTAAACTAATTGCTTCTGTTACGTCTGAGTGTGCAGTTTCACTCAAACTGCCAGACATTTTTATTTCTTTAATTTATTTATTTTTTCTTTTTCATGTCTTTTTGTTAAGTGCCACTATTAGGCGGTTCATAAAAGGGACATGGTGGTGGAAAAAATTCGGGGTAGGAGGAAAAATAGATATTTGCATTCTCTCGCAAGTTCATTAAGCCATGTTAATCATTTTCTTTATAATGGCTTCTATGGGGGGGATTTAGCACTTTCTGTTCATATTCTGGGCTTATCTGCTTTCCTGTATGTGGCATATTTTATTAATAAACTGTATACCGAATTCGACCATTTTATACCATTAATAAAGCGTCTTCTTTCTATGGGGTAGAAAAAGCTTAACGTGCAATTTAGCGTGTTGCGTTCATATTCTGGGCTATTCTGCTTGTCTGTGAATAGTATGCTTTATTAATTAGGTGTGTACTAAATTTGGACCTCCAGTGTCACTGTTTTAGTACATTAAGCCACATTGAACGTTTCAGAATGTCCCAAAACTAAAAAAAAAATATTTATACTTGATTCCAAGTTCAAAATAAAACCGCTCCATTGTGAACGAAAAGTTTCTCTGTGGAGCTCAGGAGTTTTGTGAGAGAACGT
Source organism: Sinocyclocheilus rhinocerous (assembly GCF_001515625.1). NCBI lineage: Eukaryota > Metazoa > Chordata > Actinopteri > Cypriniformes > Cyprinidae > Sinocyclocheilus > Sinocyclocheilus rhinocerous. Next base: position 84,596 of record NW_015627534.1, read on the forward strand.
AAAAGATTTGAAAAATATTTTTTTCCTCCCATGCCGTATTTTTCCCACCACCATGTCCCATGTATTTGCTTTTGTCTCTTTTTATTACATCTGTAAAAAAAAACACTTTTACATATTCAGATATTAGATATTACATATTATATTACATATTACATATTCATGGAAGTGCAAGTAAAAATGTTAAGGTTATTTATTTTTTTTTTGGTTTTGCTATTTTCATTATATTAGTGTATATGTTTGCATAGAATACTGAAAGAAGAACTTGCAAAGAATGTATTTCTTTAGCATTTTGTATATTTTATATATTAGTAACCGCTGAATCGGGTATTGCAGAGAGCTGTGTAATAAATTGCAATAGATTACTTCTATTGGTCATTATTGTATGTTAGTTACGGTTGGCCGCCATTGGTCTGTCCATCCTCTACCTCTACTTCACTTTCTCTGTTTATTCTAGTGCAATATGTGCCTAAATGTGCTTGTTTTCACAAGAATAAGCCGTGAAATGGGAGCCTTTAAATGGGATGAATAGCGTGATCATGGTAGGAGTACAGATGGGTGCATATTATTTCTAATATCCGTCGCTCTAGCTCATGAAATATGAATGTCTGTCTGTGCGGTTTGTAAAATGACTTTTCTCATTGTTTCGTTTCCCCTCCAGCCAGAGCTGGTTTTGAAATTATCCTTCATATTCAAGTGAAGTACACTTGATTTGATCTGATTTCTCTTGCTTTTCAGATTAGGCCTTTATTTTAATTTGAAGAGTATGCTAGTTAGAGTATGTTTTACATTTCCTAAGTCACTTTTATATTTTTGTTCGGATTGTTTTATGAATCATAAGCTTGTAAACTCTAGGCAACTCCAGAAAGTATCTTGATTTCCATATGCATGAATAAAGCAAGACAGGAGGCAATGGAAATGTTACTGTATGATTTGTTACATTGATGACAGAAATAAACAGGACCAGATACAAATATTAAAGCTTCTTCTGAATATATTAAAGTATATCTAAGGCATGCTGATTATTAGTATATATATTTTTTAAAGTTTTTCTATGTTATCGACGTTTATAGAGCTCATGTCTAAAAGAGATGAATGCATACAAAATTACAGAATAGTTTTACAGTCTTCCAAAAAGTGAAATCAATCGATAAACAAAATAATTAATTAAAAAATGAATTGACAATTCTTTCATCATTTATTCGCTCTCATATAGAAGCTTGTTTGAAGGAAGGAACATAAATAAATAAATGGTCAAAAAGAAATGGCAAGGTATAAATTCACAATTGTGAGAGATAAACTCATAATTCTGAGAGAAAAACAAAGTTTGAATTGCAAAATATGATCCCAGAACTGTGATATATAAAATCTGAATTTGTGGCAAAAATAAGCTTCCATTCTCTGTCATTTTAACATGAATACATGGCAATATTTTCCCCATCTGATATTGATATTTAAATTAATTGATATTTAAATATATTTAAAGTATTTGTGTTATCATACAATATTGTTAATGCCTCAGTGACTTTCACACCATGCATACAGGTGCATCTCAATAAATTAGAATGTCGTGGAAAAGTTCATTTATTTCAGTAATTCAACTCAAATTGTGAAACTCGTGTATTAAATAAATTCAATGCACACAGACTGAAGTAGTTTAAGTCTTTGGTTCTTTTAATTGTGATGATTTTGGCTCACATTTAACAAAAACCCACCAACTCACTATCTCAACAAATTAGAATACTCCATAAGACCAATAAAAAAAAACATTTTTAATGAATTGTTGGCCTTCTGGAAAGTATGTTAATTTACTGTACATGTACTCAATACTTGGTAGGGGCTCATTTTGCTTTAATTACTGCCTCAATTCAGCGTGGCATGGAGCTGTGTGCATTGAATTTATTTAATACACGAGTTTCACAATTTGAGTTGAATTACTGAAATAAATGAACTTTTCCACGACATTCTAATTTATTGAGATGCACCTGTACATGACACAATACAACATTATATTCATTGAAGTCATGCTTTTGATTTAAATGATGACATTCTTGAGATTCACCCCACGATCCCTCTTTCCCAGAGGAGCTGTATCATTCTCGTATCCTCGGCTCCTAGCATCACCTTCTGAGAGCTGAGTAGCTCTGTGATATCTTTCAAGATAGTGAAGGCGTCAGAGACAGAAGCAGCTCGCTCATGTCACTCTTCCCACTTGACTTGACTGTATGGCAAACTCTACTTTGAAAGCCTTTTGTCTGGAGCGAATCCATGTGTGTGCGAAAGCACTGGGTGCCACGTGGACATGCGGTTGATTTGCCAGAGGGATAAATGAACATAATCTGTCACTGTGTTGTGCTCTCTGCAGGGGAATGCAGCTGTCTGGAAGGTTATGCCCCTGACCCCGAGCATAAACATCTCTGCGTCCGCACAGATTGGGGCCGCAATGAAGGGTGAGTGCTGCAAACCACTCTGTCAACGCCTCACAAATAGGCCGAACTAAAAGCCAGGACAGGAGGGAGATGAGGAGGGGCAAGAGAAAGACTGTAACACAGAGAGAGATGCGATTCATCACCTCACCTCATGCCAAGTGTAGTAACTCCTCTTCCTGACTCTTGCGGCGCATGTTAATGAACTCACTCAAGCAAACAGCTGGGCTAATAAAACAACACCAGAACTTTCAGCCCAGACACCGACTCCAGACTGAGACTTACGCAACATAGGACAGTGCTGCGCATATGACTTAGAAATTGTAAAAATTGTAATAACGTAATCTATTAAATTATACATTCTAGGTAATATAATTGCACTACTTTAGATTACTTTTCGATTTATTTTGACCCAACTCGTTTAGTACGTTGATTTGAATAGGATACTCTTGTACCATATGGATATAAAAATACAAAGAGAAAGAAAATGTATTCTATTCATTATTATTAACAATATTACATCATATCCAGGTTTCCCAAACTGGGTTTCATGAAGAAACTACAGGGGGTTTGTGAGGAATGAACTCACTCAAGCAAACAGGCCTTTTTCACATTCGATTTTTTTATGTTTTAATTTTATTTTTAATGTTATTGTTTTTATTATTGCGCCATGTTTATTATGATTAATCACCATCTTATCGACAATATAATGCAGTCCAGTCACTGCGCTCAAACCCGGAGGATATGACACGTTTAAGCACGTTAAGCTGTGCTGAAAAATATAAATGTATTTGAACAACCCCAGTTTGATCTAATATGTGATGATTGTATCGGGAACTAAAGTATGGCAACTGGATAGCAACACTGTGGAATCATAGTGGTTAGATTTGCATCTAACAACTACCCAGTTCTCTTTAGTAACCACCTAGCAACACCTTAGAAATACTGCAGCATCCTAGCATCGTAATGGACTTTTTCGCCACTTCAGATAAGTGCCTCTGACATTCTCTTCAGAAAATGTGAAACCTCAGTTCAAGGTTGTGCAATTCTGAAACTGGAGGGCCAGCTTCCTGCAGAGTTTAGCTGCAACACCTGCAGTTTCGAGTAATCCTGAAGACCCTGATTAGCTGGTTCAGGTGTCTTTATTTATAGTTGTAGCTAAACTCTGCAGGGCATTGGGCCTCCAGGAGCAAGATTGGACACCCCTGATTTAGTTCATTACTGTTAATATTATTGTTTTTCAGTTTGTTTGTTGTTTTTAGCTAAAACCCTTAGCATTTATACTCACAAAGCCTTTTTGTGTGTTCGTCCCACAGTCCGTGGCCTTACTCAAACCTGGAAAGAGGCTACGACCTTGTCACAGGGGAGCAGGCTCCAGAGAAGATTTTCAGGTAAGAACCAGACCCTCCCCACCTGTCTGTCTTCCAAAATAAGGTCCCATGCTGAACACAACAATCCCCGGGGTGTCCCAGTCCAGGCAGGGCCTCCCCGCCTGCTGTCAGTCGCCCTCATACTGAACACAGGACTTCACAGATCGCCTGCGGGGCAGCACTGTGGGTTTCCTGGTAGGATTTGCCCTAGGCATGTTCCACCTGAAAGAGCAGGGAGCTTTACCGGAGCCCTGGGCCTCTTTCTGTTTTAAAGCAGGCTCTAGTGTTTAGTGGCTCCGTATATTTATTTTTCAAGTCCTTGAGAAAATGGTGGCGATAGAAAGGGAACGAGGACAGGTCACAAACCGCAGCACGTCACTTTGGATTTCTCGATGTTTCTGTCCTGCAGGCATGACAGACTGAAAAGCTTCTGCCCTTAAAATATCCGATGGAACTCGTCACATGGATTGCAGCTAGCTTGACTGCAGTCTGAATGATGCATGTTGATATTTCTAACCAAGCTCATTGGAAATATGTGACTCTTCCTACATTTCTGCAAAACTTGAAATACAGGTACATTTCGTGCCACTTTTTAGATGACACTTCCACGAGAGGTGCTATAAGCAAGTACATTTACATAATTACATTTTTGCAAAAAGAGCTATGTGCCTTGCTGTTTCATGGCACTAAATAGTGTGTTCAATTTTCTCTGAAACAATTAAACATGATTGTTGCAACATTTTATTACGTTGGATAATGCACTGCAATTCGGAAATAAAATGTCCGGTGAGTGCTAAAAGGTTAATGCATTTTGCGTTTGAAAATAGTGTGCCACGGACACTAATCCTAAACCGATAGTGTTAATAGCAAATGTGAAGAAAAAAAAAAAAAAAACATTTGTTGAAGAAACCATGCTATTTTAGTTTTCGTCTACAAGTCTTTGATCTCTTTTATCACACCCAAGTGCTTCACACTGCAAGTGCAATGCTGTACCGGGTGCAAATTCACTATGTCAGAAAAACCTGGTTATGTGATGCAAACATCAAAATGTATACATTTCAAAATCATCCATTATGATAAAAGTGTTTTGAACTTATACTGTAGTATAGCATAATAAAGAAGCAAAAGCTGTTGGCGTTTTACTGCCTCTAGTGTTAATTTCAGCTGGAAACTGCAGTGAAATGTTTGTATGTAAAGCAGGCAGAGTCACATATTCCATTTTTTTCTGCTTTAAGTTTTATACACATAAAAGTGAAACATGTCAAGATGAGAAAGAACTTGTGTGTTAATGCAAAATGTAGTTATTTATGGTTGCTGAGCAATTATGATTATCCAAAAGTCATTCATTTTATATATATATATATATATATATATATATATA
>NW_015627534.1:89967-94369 GCF_001515625.1 Sinocyclocheilus rhinocerous
TGTGATATACTGTATACCGTTACTGTGATATAAAATTACTCATACCATGAAATATTTTGGGATTTTGTCATGCAGCCCACCCATTGTCACGTGTATGTTCCTGTTGAGTTCCTGTTTTCATTATTTGGTCCTTCCTGTTCCTGTCCCAATGTAGTTTGATTTGTTCCAGGTGTCTCATTATTAGTCATCCTCCTCACCTGTCTGCCCCTTGTTATCTGCCCTATTTAGTTCTAGCCTGTTCAGAGTCTCTTTGTCTGGAATTGTTTATGTCAACTCCTTGTGCTACGTGTGAGTCCCTGAAAACGACAATTAAACTCCTTTGTTTTGTACTCCTGGTCTCTTCGTTCCTCGCTCTGTGCTCCTCACAATAGCAACCCGTGACACCCATATAGTTTCAGCCATTTTAACTAAAACAAATTATGTATTTTACACTGGACAATTAGCTGATGTGATGACAATATCTCACTTTGATTCTCCCTATTAAACTCTGTCTCTCGTTAATTAAACACAAAACAAAGATATAGTCCATTATTTTCCTCATTTTCAGACTACAAGCCTGAAGCAGATTTTATTTTTTTTTCCCTTTGGTTCTAAATGCTAAGGCAAAAATAAATGAAATGTATATCATCCATTCACTCTCTTCTTACTCACCCAAGCTGTCATCACTCTTAACCACCTGACGACTCAAGCCATTTAGTTCAGCTGGCAGCAGTTGACTGATAGTGGACTGAGGAAAGCAATCGATGCCCTCCGAAGTGTCGATTGATGGGCCGGAGCAAGGCCTGGGCTATCGCTGTCTTATTTATGAGTGGAAGTACGCATTGATCCAGAGTAATTCAGATGTGCTTGTCTATATCCAAGGTCAGCGACCGGCCAGACTCAGACCTGAGCTTTAGTGCGGTGGAGCCGCATGTTATCATACAAATTTAATTCACAGAATATGAATTCACTGGCTAAATTAATATTATATTAGCTTAATTATTTCAGCTCTTCAGTTACCTTAACAAAATAATGATGGTGCTAATAAACAAATAATGAATTAGTCAGTCATAGTTAATATACTGTGCATGTCACATATGTGATTTTTTTTTAAGCAAGATATTTAAAGAATCATAATGCTTTTTAAAATCTTCAGTAATAGACAAACATCATGGTAGTCTGCAGTCTCTTCCTACATTGTATGTTTGTTTGTTTATTAACTTTATTTGGATGAGTAAATAATGAGACAAACTATTTTTAGATTAATTGAAATTAAGATTCTAGACAATGCAATCATATCCATTAATCTGCATTACAAATAAAGAGTTATTATTATTATTATTATTATTATTACTATTAGTAGTAGTAGTAGTATTAGTATTAGTATTATTAGTATTATTATTTAGTTTCAAATAATAGTTTCAGTTTTATTAATTTTGTTTCTATTAGTTTTATATATATATAATGCTAATAATAATAATGATCATAATAATAATAATAATAATAATAATAACATTTTATTTAATTTCAGCTTTATTTTAATTAACAAAATCAAAACCAGAATAGCACTGCCACCTGCTCTTTGACCCTTACTGTGTCTTTAAGACATCTGTATGTAAAAGATTTGTGGTATGATTGGCTAAAACTCTTCGCATGCCAAATGAGTCGTAATGGTATTTTACAGGTCGTGGATTTGCCAACAGTTTCTGAAATGAAGAGTATGCCTACACTGAAGTCTTTAATTTTGAAGAATATGCCTACACTGAAGTCTTTAATTTTGAAGAATGTGACAAATCCTATTTTCCATTCTACAAACCCTTTGACGTTTTCTTTATTGGATCGTTTCTTCAGACTTGTGGTGTATATTTTCAATGTCTTTTTTTATTTCATTAAAGACCTTTGGATATGTCATTAGCACACAACTACTGTCTAGTTTGATGGTCTTTATTTGTGCATGCTGTGGAGAACAGATCTTCTCCTCTCTCGGTCAGTGTGGCTTTCTTGTAATAAGCAGCATGTTCCACAGGGTCATTGGAATTCAGCTGACACGTTACGCTCTCGTGTCCCTCACCCTGCAGGTCATCCTACAGTCTGGGTCAAGGCCTTTGGCTGCCAGTCAGCAAGAGCTTTGTGGTTCCTCCGGTGGAGCTGTCAATCAACCCTATAGCCAGCTGTAAGACGGACGTGTTGGTTACAGAGGACCCTGGAGAAGTGCGGTGAGTTAATCACAGCTCAGCTCAACAAGCCCACCTGTGTGCTTCCATACATTCTAGACTGAGAATGGCTATAATAAGACAGAAATGTGCCGCTGCTGTAACTGAATAAACCTGATCTGGATCTTTATATATATATATATATATATATTAATGATGCTTCATTGTGTTCTTGACCCAACCAACATATTGTTATTGCAAAAACTTGTGTCAGATTTTTTTTTCCCCTTCAAAATCTCTGAACTCAGGATTTAAAAAAAAAAAATAGGCTTCCATTAAAACATGCCAGACTGTAAGTGGCTGAACTCGCATAGTATGTATCACAGAGTAATGTATCACAGAGTATGTGCCTTTTTCACTGAATTCTTCTTCTTATATATATTTATTTATTTATTATTATTTTTATTTTTTTGGTAATGCAAACATGAGAACTCTCCATTTTATATTTCTGCAAACATTATGGGAATGCTACTTATGAATATTACTTCTTTATCAAGATGTTCTGAAACTGGTAACATTTAAAAACATGTAGTTGCAAAGATACTTATAGTGAGTAGAATGGTGGACTATGGAGGTAAAGTGTAACCAATAACTCTGAACAAATGGAAGAACGTTTGTTTCATAAATTTGAGTTATGAGTTAAGTTTTGAGAATGTTCCCTGTTAGCTGGATACTTGCTGATCCTTTGTAATTATTTGTGAAATTTACTAGCAATTTCTGAGTTAAAGTTGTTTCTACACAATTATCAATCAGAACACCTTAACAACTGCCTAGCAACACCCTTGCAACCAATTAGAACAACTTTACCTAGCATAGCACTGACTGTAATTCCTCTTAGAGCTTTCAAGATGTACATCATTTTTATTGGGACCTTGTACAGTACTTATTTGACCATTTTCATTTATATGTAACAATTTACCTTTGGTCCAGTACCTTTCCTCCCGTAAATCTCTGCGCTACAGTAAGTGAGATGTTCAGTTATGAATAGATTTCCCTTTATCTGACACTGCTCTTGCCTCTTTCTTTCTGATAGCCCCACAGCTGCTGTTGGCTGAAATGTCCTCAGGGAAACAAGCTATTTACAGTATTACTTTTTCACAACCAAGCTGTTTTTGTCATTATTGCATTCTCAACATATGCCAAGCTGTTCTTACGGTGTCAGCATATACTCTAATATGAATCAGGTATAGACTTAGAGCAGGGGCTTCATGCACCTGTTTATTTGTGTATTTAAGCACCAGTGACAGCCTGGGTATAGTCTGGTGTTATAGTGGTACTTTCTGATTTTGTTTACCTAACACCTGTGTACACACACACACACACACACACACACACACACACGAGCTCACTTTAACCTCCATGCATATGTGTCTGTCATACCACTGAATATGTATGCATTATACAACACATTATCGAACCAAGTGGCATTAAAAAAATATATATGCATATATATATATATATATATATATATGTGTATATTATTTAAATAATAGTAATCAACCAAGCACATCTGCAGCTGAACGTGACAGCCAGTGATTCACCATGCATTTTTGAGGTACAGAAAAGGATATTTTGTTAAAGTTTCAAGTATGATGAGCCTTGAGAAAAAGAAGTACACTTTAGCATATTGAATTGAATGTAATGTTTCTGGACACTTAATTACATTTTAAATGCTATTAAATGAAAATGTATTGCAGTTAATTCAATTAAATTAAATTTGATTAGCTGGCATGAAGTGCTTTTGTCTGCTTGCAGACATCTTAATAAGTAATTTCATAAATAATATTACTTATTGCCTTTGGCATATGGTTAAACTGATGTACTGATGAATGTACAAGTTGCAATTTAGTATTTAAAGTTAGTATTTTAAATACTGTATATTAACTCTCCATAGATATAATGTTTTTTATACTGTATATTCTATGGCCCTAAACCAACCCTACACCTAACCCTTCTCCTCACAGAAAACTTTCTGCATTTTTATATTCTCAAAAAAAAAAGAAAAAAAACAATGTCATTCTGTATGATTTATAAGCTTGTTTCCCCATGGGGACCTCAATTTAGGTCCCCACAGTGACAAGAGTCCCTATGAGTCAGTGTGTATTCAGGTTTAATTCCCCACCGGCATAGAAAACAACATGTACACACACACACACACACACAATTTTATCAGTTTTCAAAATTTCAGTTTTATAATTTTGATTATTTAA
>NW_015627534.1:94838-96656 GCF_001515625.1 Sinocyclocheilus rhinocerous
ATACTAAGTACTAAGTACACTAATATACTAAGTACACTACAAATGCACATTCAATACAATTAAGTACACTTCATTTCTATTTAAAGCAAATTATCTACTATTTACAGATGTGAATTCATGTTGTGCTAAAGCATTTTAGACAAAAACTATCCTAATCGTGCACACTGAATGGTCATGATGCTTTGGACTAAGAGTGTCAAAGCACAGGAAATGTATATCCTGACATGTTACAATGAATGATTTTTCCCCCTTTTCTTTTCATTTGACAGTAAATTTGTACTTAAAAGCCTGCCAGTGAAGGAATTATGTTCTCGTTTGCAAGTACATTCCAGAAAATTTAAGCAGTCCTGGCACACTGGAGTATTATCTTTGCCAAGTAAGTAAAGCGGTGTGAATGTTGTTTAATCTTGCACAATAGTTGTACTTTCCATTTTGTGTCCGGAGATAGGATTATATTCCTTTCACAGAATTTCTGAGCTCTGATGATGAATAGCATTCATCAGCATTTCAATTTCAGCCCAGAATGCGGTGGCCATGACTGTGGCCTTTGGGAAGTGGGGACAGTGACCTGCGATTGCTTGTATCTGGGTTCCTCCAGAATGGAACTGAAGCTGGCTTTGCACCAGAAGTGTTAGCATGTGCAGCTCCATTTCTCCTGATACTCCAGACGTTATCTCCATCCCGAATGGAGTGACGCGTCACAGCTCTTGGGGAAGTAAACACTCCTAATCTCCTTTATGCCACTGGCTTAATACAGCTGTCAGCTGCAGGAGAGGTCATACGAGCCTGTGCAAATAAACCCAACATCCAAGGTTTAGGAGACACAGTTGTGTCGCCTTCGAAAGAGAAACTCTAGTTTGACAAGCTACTTATAATTTAAAGTAGTTTAGATAAACTTCAAGCAAATATTGAGCTACACTACAAGCCATCAACAGAAGGGAACTTGTTTGTGGACTTTTATTTTGTACTATTTTGTTTTCCTGTGTTTTTGTTCCTGTTTCTATTTTCCCCTTGCTCCTGCTTCCCATCTGTTACCATGGACACTAATTATGTTATGCACACCAGTTTCTAGTTTTCCCCCTCATTAACGTGTTTTTATTACCCTCAGTTTGATCAGATGTGTCTTGTGTTGATTTTACTGATTTTATTCATCTTTGATTTTGTTGAGAGCTGCATTTAGATCCCTTCTCCTCATTTTTCCTGACCTGCTGACAAGATATAATTACACTAATAAAATTAAATAAATTAATAATAATAATAATAATAATAATAAACTAGACACTGTGTTCGCATTTTTAAATTCATCCTATTTATATATATTTAAAAAAAAAACGTTGGAAGGGACGTCCTTTTTTGTGTATGCATCAAATAAAATAATAAAAAAAGTGATTTTATTAACATAGTAATTATTAAATGTAACAGTCTACTTTAATGTTTCAAATAACTTTTGTTAAAATAAAATGTCAAAATATGGGTGAAAAAATATTATATCATTATTTAGCATAACAGACATATTTGTGTACAAATTAAACATACTTATTCTGATCTGTACTTATTAAAATATATCAAAGAATAAGTGATCATTGCTGAGAAAAGGTTAAAACTTAGTGGTTTGAATGATAGTGATTTGTGTTCAAAATATGCCTGACAAGATTTATTTTATTTATTTATTAATTTGTTTATTTATTTAGTGTGTGTGTGTGCGCGTGTATAAACCATATTTATATTTACACTAACACAAACAAGATGACAATTTTTTTTTATATAACAGGCACCCTATTATAACAAAACTTTTTTTTTTTTCTGTGTATATATATA
>NW_015627534.1:97614-100611 GCF_001515625.1 Sinocyclocheilus rhinocerous
CAATATATATAACATACAATATATACAATAGACAAGATATATTCACAAAAACAAAGGAGCACCATATTTGTTATGTCAAAACAGCAACATTGCAATCAATATTTCACTGTTGAAGTCCTAAAATTCCATGCAGGGGCAACAAACTGTGAATTGTTGAAGCAATAACAAGCAGCATATTATGTTTCACAAGTCTATTAGCTATTTTTTCCCCACGTAAACATATTATTTCAAACTGAGGTACATCAAGCGTGAGGCCTTTAAACCTGGAGCTCAATTATGAACTTGAGGCGCATGATTTCAAAGATTTTCCACAGTAAATTCTTATGAAAAAAATATTATTATTTTTATTATTATTATTATTATCATTATTGCATATATGCCATGTAATAAGCTTGTTTCCCTCTCATGCATAATGTATTTCACACAGTGTTGTTTCCTCTACATTTCTTTGTAACCAACGAGTATCTGAAGTGTTTAAGTGCGGAAAACGCAGCTGTAGTTCAATCAAACTCTAACTTCACAGCTTGCATACATTCAGACTTGCTGAGTTAAGGTTGTGAATGATTTATTAAGCTTAATTCATACTTAACATCATGGCAGGGACAAAATAATAACTTTGAGGACGGAAACACACATTTTATGAGTGATTAGTGGAGTTTCAGAGGAATACATTATACCAGTGTAATGTATCTGGGAAATAATTAGTTGTTGCTGCGCAGGAAAGGTCTGTCACATCACACACAGCACAATGAATAATGAGCTCCTCTTAATTATGCAAATTATATTCAGAGGGAAGACCCACGAGTGAAGGCTGCCGACTGGAGTGAACTAAAATCAAAACAGCATTAAACTAATGAAAGTCAAGCAAATGCATGTGACATGCTGCACTGTATGCTTGATATTATGACATTACTGTTTCAGCTTTTTTTTTTTTTTTTTTAAAGCTGAAACGGTAATGTCATAATATCAGTGGGACCTTTTTTTTTTTGGAATATCATTATACATTTGTAAAGATGAACAAATTAAACAATATACAGTTAAGTTTGTATAATCCATAAATCAATGAGTGTGTGTGTGTGTGTGTGTGTGTGTGTGTGTGTGTGTGTGAGAGAGAGAACAACCAAACACCAAGCAAAGAAACCTTGAGACTAATAAATAAATAAAAAACATGTACACACACACACATAGAGACAAATAAAATACTCTCAAAATAAATGAGATAAAGGTGAAAGCAGTAAACACTAATTACAATCAATGAGAGCTAGACATGAGGACACAGTGAGGACCTCTAGAGGCCAAGACACAACATAAATACTGACAGATGGGTTAATGTTATTTTAGTAGCATTGAGATATTTTAAGTCAGTTTTATTATTTAATTATGTAATTAATTTTTATTTTATTTAAAGTCTTAGTAATTGTTTTGGATTTTTGTCATTCATTCATTAATTCATGTTTAGTTTTAGTTATTTTAGTACATCAGGTTCAACTAAATTAAATTAAGTAATGTTGCATTGATATTGCATATATATATATATATATGTGTGAAGAGTTTGGTTCCAAAATGCTATTAATCCATTTGATTAATTTGAGTAAAAATGTGTTTTATTTAACAAAAAAGTGGCAAGAAGAAAAACACTATTTTCTGTTTCAAACTTTCACATAGCATCTTTAGGTTATAAGAACATAAAAATTATAATCCAGATTTTGATTTTCAAAGATTTATTATAAAAATTGTATTATTTTCTTCCCAAAATGCAATAAATCCATGACACTTTTTTTTTTGTTCAAAATGAAATAAATCCATTGAATCAATATAAAAGTTATTTTTCATATTGAAACTGTTGAAAATACACAACAAAGTAAGTTGATCCAAATATGACAGCCTCTGAACTTGGTCAATACTAATCTTATATCTAATCTTACAGGCACTGGACTAAAAATAAAAAATCATCGCTCCCAAAATTTATTAAATAATTCAAAATAAATAGCATCTTGTTAATGCTATAAATTAATTTTCAACAATAAAAGAAAATTTCATAATGAACATACATGAACAACAATATCACATTAAACCACAGAAATTCCAAAATGACATTTCCCTTACATTCAACTTCCAAAAGTGCATTCATCTTTGCCATGTTACATTCATTTAGTTGACTAGTGCTATACGCTGTATTAACAAAAACATTAATGGCATTAATAAAAACACTTACACTGACAAGCTACGCAATATCACGTTCATAATCGAATGTGACTCATCCGCGATTATGAACGCGATATAGCAGTGATCTACGGCTCTGTGTATTAAATGCCCTCCATCTGAAAGCACGTGATGGAGATTTACTGTATTGGCCCGAACATAAGACGACCCTGATTATAAACATTTTAAGACTTTTTAAGGCCTTATATTAGGAAAACGTTATTTAAGACATTAAGACTTTTTAAGGACCCGCGGACACCCTGATTATATGTTTAGACTAGGGCTGTCAATCGATTAAAATGTTTAATCTGATTAATCACATCCTTTTTCTGTGATTAATCGCACACTTCATGAAATTAAGCATAGACCATGTATCTTGTTTCAAATGTTAATTTTGTCATCATTTGCTATATCCAACAAAGTAAACCAAAGGATTGAAGGGTGATTCTCAAAAATCTATATTTTCTGCAAGCTTTTTTCAAGATACATTTAGATGTCTTTCCAAAAAAGACATTTAGAAACTCCAAAAGGACACCAAAGAACCACATTATATAAGGAGCCCATATAAGCACATACGAAAGAAAAAAAAATATCTGAATTTTATAGTATGTGACAGTGCAACAGCAAAGAGCTTTTTTAAATTTTAGAGAAGCCACGTTGCGATACCGAACAGGACCACATGGAGATACCAACAAAACCCTAAACCAATCGCCCGCTGACTGCATCTACTACAGTACACGGATCCATTCAGAATAACTAAACACAGCAACATAAACATGACAAATAAAAAGACTA
>NW_015627534.1:100722-122767 GCF_001515625.1 Sinocyclocheilus rhinocerous
GATCCATTCAGAATAACTAAACACAGCAACATAAACATGACAAATCAAAACATTATTGTGAATGTGTGTGGAAACTGCGTGAATGTACAGGGATGTCTGTGCATAAATACAATGTGCGAGCAGTGCATCAAGAGCACTCATACACGCATTATTATAACAGACTCCTGTACGCCATCGCAATCGTCTTTACCTTGATTGCAGTCTTCATCCATATTTTATATATATTGTGTATTTGTTTAATATTTTTGTATGCTGTTATTTCCTATTTACTTATCCTATTTTTATTCTCTTTATTATCCGTGTCTTGTCACTGTCATTCTATTTGTGCTGTGGAAGCTTCTGTCACAAAAACAAATTACCTCATATGTGTAAGCATACCTGGCAATAAAGCTCTTTCTGATTCTGATAAGTTTATTATTATTATTATTATTATTATTATTCCAGGTAATGTCCAGTTAATGTTCCAGTTACGAAAATGTTACTTATTGTATTTATTTATTTATTATTTATATTTTATTTTATTTCAGTTAAATTTTAAGTTACTTTTCAAGTAACTTTTTTTTAATTATCTAAATTCAGTTTTAGTTAACTATAATAACCCTATTGAGCACTGAATGTTCAATGATACATTTTGATTAATTGATTAATATTCATTGATCATCGATACATTTTTGTCCCATACACCACATGACAACAGAAAAGTGCAATGCCAAAATAAGTGTACGGCAGGTTCCTGATCGTTATTACAGGAAATAGTGTTTATATTTATATTTATTTTTTATTTATTTTTTTTAAATAATAATTTACTGGACAAAATCTGTGGAGGATCCAAGTTTGTTTATGTTTTATGTTTGTTCCTTGTTGCCCATATTTCTCTCATTCTCAAACAACATCATGATGGATGTTCTTGGATTTAATCTTGATGTTTTTTGCGTGTAGTTTGGCGGTTGGTCGCTGCGCTGTGAGCTGATCGCTGTGAGTTCTCTGCCTGTGACCGCTCTGTGTTCACGCTCAACACTTTTTGTTTATTCACAATCTGTGCATGAGAGCTGCAGGTCATTGTGGGTTGTTTCCTCCAGCAGGAAAAACGTGCCTAGACATTTTATTTTTCCAGTCATGCTGTTTGGACCTATGGAGTGTGTATATTGTGAATGTTGTTGTACTGTATTGTATGGCAATTACTTTTCTGTGTGAATTTGAACTCTTGCCAAATGTTAGCTAAATTTGGGACACATATGAATACATTTTCATTTACTAAAAAAAACAGTGAATCAGTTTAGTGAATATAATATTGTGCATATTATTTGTGTCTCCAATGCTTTAAAAAATCACTATTCATGGATTCTGTCCACATGTCAAGATACCTCAAAACTAGCTATTCATTCATTCATTCATTCATTCATTCAAACACTATCTCCCATAGTTTATTGCCAAGGAAAACATAAGAAAATAATGGCAACATTTAAAGGTTAAAACTAAATATATTACAGTCACAGTTAATGGATAATGAAGGAAAGCTGATATTCTAATTTCCAGCAAAGTGTTTCCCAAATTAAAGTGAATTATGACTGTATTATAGGCTTAAAACCAATGGTCTGTCCCAAAAACGTAGTTAAATTCTAGCCTGTGTAATTACCAGCCAAGCATATTAGCGTATGTGAGAATCTTGGCATTTAAAACCCAGACTGTGATCGATCGTGTGCAGTTTGTGTGCCGCCTGGAGAGAAGTTTGAAGGAATATATCACGGGATGAAGGGCATTTTGTCAAAATGCTGGTGTAATTTCATCATTATAATTCATTCAGTTTCTGTTAATGTTCGCTGATTAGATGCTAAGACAATCATTACTATGGCTCATATTTAGGGTTAGTGAACAACCCCCTAAACTAGTGTTGTTTTTGGCAGCCTGTTTTAATTTTAGTTTTAGTCTAGTCTTTGTGTGAAACTGTCATTTTAGTTTTTATTAGTTTTAGTCACGTTCATACTCTTTTTAGTCTAGTCACTCTGAGCATTTTAGTCTAGTTTTAGTCAACGAAAACTGATGACATTTTAGTCTAGTTTTAGTCGACGAAAACTGATGACATTTAGTCTAGTTTTAGTCAATGAAAATTGTATTTTAGTCTCATTTTAGAAATACAATTCTATTTAACCCAGTCAATATAGTATAAGTACCTAGTAGTATAGACGAAACCAAAATTTTCTTTTAGCCAAACCCATTTCAAACAAGATTATCTTATTATATTATTGTTACCTTATAGACTCAAGAATACATCCATTCCAGACACGGAAGACGCTCTGATTTGAATTTACAACATTTATTTTACCAACCAAACATGTTAGAAGTACACACACATAAATTTAAATAAAGACGAACTCCGGCCGGCCGGCCATCGGTCCCTTTCTCTGTGTCAGACTTAACTTTGTTTGGTTTTCGTCTTCTAAATCAGTGTTTCCCAACCTTTCTTTAGTCGCGGCACCCTTTGGAAATTTTAACAAATTTGTGGCACCCTACAAAATTAATTTTGTCACAATATTTGAATTTCTAACTTCGATATGATAATTTGAAAAGTATAGATATTCGGTACAACAGGGAAGAACTGCAGAATATATTTAGTCTCGTTTTTATTCGTCAACGATATTGCATTATACATTTAATTATAGTCATTGTCACATGACCAGCATTTTCGTCTCGTCTCGTCTCGTTTTCGTCACGTGATAAAGGTTCGTTGATGACGATATTTAGTCATAATTTTCGTTGACGAAAGCAACACTACCCTAAACCTAACTAACGTTGGCATGCAACTCATCCCGCATCATTTTTGCTACATGAATGATTACTTACAGGGATACTTCATCAAAAAAAATAAAAATTTGGTCACACTTTAGTTTAGGGACCACTATTAACTAACTTTTAACTACGACTACTCCTATGTTGCTGCTTATTAATAGTTAGTAAGGTAGTTGTTAAGTTTAGGTATGTTGTGGATTAAGGGATCTAAAATATGGACATGCACAATAAGGTATTAATATGTGATTTCTAAGTATTAACTCTTTCCCCACCAGCATTTTTGAAAAAAGTTGCCAGCCACCGCCAGCGATTTTGATGATTTTCACTAAAATCTGATGGCCTCCAGGATATTTTGCTGTATGAATATTTGAATATGCAATACACCAAAATAAAGATCAGAGCCTCTACTTTTAAACAAAAATGAGACTTGGTCCTTAAAAGTGTTACTGAAAATGCTGTCATTTACTCATCTGTTAAAGGCACAATATGTCAGATTGTTTTATTAAAATATCCAAAAACCACTAGAACAGTGTTATATATTTTTGCTGACTTGTGTACTTACATTATCCCAAATGTTTCAAAGAATGTTTAAATCCAGAGAAATAAGCAATTTTAACTAGTGACACGGAAGCGTGTCTGTTAGTGTCATTGTGTCGCCTGCCAATGACATCATACATCCTCGATTTCCGGTTTTGTTTTGTAGAAAACATGGAAACACCAAAGACGCTTTAATATGTTGTGCGTTTTAATAGACCGGTGACGATCGCACAGAGTAGCATTATAACAGAATGTTCAAATGTATCTAGTATGATAAAACAGCGCTGCTTACTTCCGCTACTTTCCGGAAGGAGCGGAAGCGGTCGACTGTGGCATAATAAAAGCTCCGCTGCTTTCGAACCGTGTGTCACGCTCGTTCAGCGGCCTCGTTTTGCCTCGATGGCTTTCCGCCTCACTCTGCTTCATACTACGACGTTAATCAATCTTTAATACATTAGCTCATCCATGAACATGATTTCTGCCCGAGTCCCGTCGGATTGCTTCGGCTGTGGAGATGAAGACGACAACTCCCATGATTCCACACTCAGTTACGGCGTCATCTAACTACGCCTTTGTTTCTTTGTTTGTTTTGGATATGTGCCCTCTAGCGGCAAAAAATGACATAGTGTGCCTTTAAGATGAGTGTTACAACTGTTACTCATCTTCCACTTGTTCCAAACCTGTATGAGTAAAACAAATAAAAATAACATAACATAATTAAAGAATGTTGGTAACCAAACAGTTTATGATAGCTATTGACTTCCATAGTATGTTTGCCATAGACTTCCTAGTATTTTTTTTTCCATATTCAATAGGCAATGGCTACAGTCAAGTGTTTGGAAAACAAAATATCTTCTTTTATACTCAACAGAAGAAAGAAACTCATACAGCATAGGTCTTCAACCCTGCTCCTGGGGACCCACTGTCCCGCAGAGTTCAGCACCAACCCTAATCAAACACACCTGAACCAGATAATCAAGGTCTGTCACAGGCCAGGTGTGCTGAAGCAGGTTGGAAATAAACTTTGCAAGACCTATGTCATACAGGTTTGGAACAAGCGAAATGTATTTCAGATCTTAAAAGGATGTTTTAAAAGTGCACTTTGTAATAATGTCAAATACAATTTTTTAAATACATTTTTAAACCATTGTCTTAATAATCATTTGTCAAGCTTTAAAGAAGTACGTTTATTTTGATGTGTTGACTAACATACTAAAATACATGTGAAATACTTGTTTATAAAAACTATTATTTCAACTGAAATGACATTATAGTATATTTTAGTATTTCATAAATGATTGGCAGTACATTCACTAGTACACTTTAACCATATTTCAAAGACAATAGAAGTATTTAGGAAATGACATAGAGATATACTTAAGTCCTTACTTAAGTGTGTCTAAAAAAACAATGTAAAGCTAAAGCTAATTGCATGTAATATAAATTTAAACTAATAATTTGAATTGCAATTAACATGCAGTTAACTGTCTGAAAACATTACATTCAGCTTGCACTTTTTTTCTCGAAACTGTGCGATATAAACTCGCAATTGCGAGAAAATAGTCAGAATTGTGAAATGTAAACTCAAATTTCGATCTTTTTTCTCATTGTTCTGACTTTTTTTTCTTGCAATTGCGAGTTTATATCTCACAATTCTGGCTTTCGTCTCAATTCTGAGAAAAAATAAAAGTCAGAATTGCTAGATGAAAACTAACTCTTCTCTTCTCTTCTCTTCTCTTCTCCTCTTCTCTTCTGCCATATTGTTTAATTAGTGCTAAGTGAAATTACATATTCTGACTGTCTTTGTGGTTAATGAAGCATTGTAAGAAAATTGTTAAAACATATATATGTCTATATATAATGAGAACAAATCTCTTGTTTATGGTCTTAAGTCTTAATTATGCGGGTATCAGCATAACCCCCTAAATTCACACCCTGATTTTATATCTCCTGTTGTACGTGTGTAATGAGTCGCATTAATGGAGTCTCTCCATTGGGGAGAAAGTAAGTGTGATGAACCTGGCTTGTGTCGAGTTGCCTCATTTGTCATGCATGTTAAGTATCTCAATTAAGAGTGCTGGGCTTCGCTAGAGTTCCCTCACAGACTGCAATCTGTGATGAAGCGCAACATGTTTATGAATTACAGGCAGAGCCACATTCATCAACTTCAGAGCAAACCCTGGGCAATTAGAAGTTGGATAATCGTGGCCAAGCACAATGTTGCCATCCAACAGAGGTGATTCATTTCTGCGTAGGAAAGACAGAGACAGACGAGAGAGATTAATGATGACAACAATAATGTCACTTCGTGCAACTTAATGCTGTTATTTGGTATCTGCACTAGCACAAAGACAATACAGCTAGATAAGCCAGAATGGTAAAGACTGACTACTTTTTCATGTACTTACCAACAATATACTTAGGATACTTGGCTTATACTGACATGCATACAAAAATGTCTAAGTATATTTTGTTTTTTTTCTGTTCAATCTTTTATTTGAGATATATTTAGACATAAAAGTGTAGTTAACCAGGCTAAGTACTAAAACGTGCTTCATAAGGTAACATCTAAATTAATTGAAAGTATTCAAATAAAAAATCAATAAACCTGAATATACTGGGTTTCACCAAGAAAACTAAATTTCAAGGTTAAGATCAGGTAGAAATAGTATGTTACCAATTTTGAATTGAAACAACTTGAGGATGAATAAATGATGACAGAATTTTCATTTTTGGGTGAACTATCCCTTTAAGTTGACTTAGGTTCACAAGTATACTTACAGTATAAAAACTCTGCTCTATTATTAAACTGTTAACTATTCATATACACTTTTTTTCCCCTTTTCTGGAATTCCTCACATTTGAAATAAAGCAAAACGACATTGATAAACACAAACACTTTATGAGTTCATAAAGCCGGTTACAAGCAAACTGTTTATTGGCGTGTTCACAGTCAAGCCAATGCTTCTGTGAGCTGCTAACTGCTAACTAACTATGTGTGGGTCTGAGGCTGACAGAAACTGTGAAAGACTGAAACGTGTTTGTTTTTGTAGCGTTCATGGCAACGCAAGCAGCATGAATCTGGCATTGGAGGAGCATTGATTTCTCCCCCGCATCACATCGGTTGGCGTCACACAGCCAGTGCTGCACTGAGGTGACTCAATTACACATGGTCAATGATGAGACGCACACTCGTTTTCTGGACGACAAGCTGATAAAAATGTGTAATTTTGTGGTTACACTGTATTTTAAAGGAATATTTCACCCATTCATTTAAATTTGTGAAAATGTACTCTCCCCTCAGGCCATCCAAGATGTAGATGAGTTTGTTTCTTCATCAGATTTGGAGAAATGTAGCATTGCATCACTTGCTCACCAATGGATGCTCTGCAGTGAATGGGTGCCGTCAGAATGAGAGTCCAAACAGCTGATAAAAACATCACAATAATCCCCAAAAGATGCATGTTTGTAAGAAACAAATCCATCATTAAAATGTTTTTAACTTCAAACCGTTGCTTCTCGCTAAAATATGAGTCCTCTGTTCATAATATTGCTTTTTCTATTGAAAAATCCGTCTAGTCTGAATCAGGAGAGAAATATGCAC
This sequence comes from Sinocyclocheilus rhinocerous, assembly GCF_001515625.1. NCBI lineage: Eukaryota > Metazoa > Chordata > Actinopteri > Cypriniformes > Cyprinidae > Sinocyclocheilus > Sinocyclocheilus rhinocerous. Next base: position 107,651 of record NW_015627534.1, read on the forward strand.
AGATCAAGCACTGTTTACAAGCCAAAACAGTCTAAAACAGATCTGAACAAATATTGTGGGTGGATTTTGATGTGAGAGGACAACAGGGGATGGACTTTTTCACTGGAGGAAGCATTATTACGGTTTATGAACTCATATTTTGACCAGAAGTGACGGTTTAAAGTTAAATCGTCTTGAAGGGATAGTTCACCCAAAAATGAAAATTCTGTCATTAATTACTCACCCTCATGTCGTTGCAAACCCGTTAGACCTTCGTTCATCTTCAAACACACAAATTAAGATATTTTTGATGAAATCTGAGAGCTTTCTGAACCTGCATAGACAGCAAGGTAACTACCACAGTCAAGGCACAGAAAAGTAGTAAGGACATTGTTAAAATAGTCCATGTGATATCAGTGGTTCAACCGTAATTTTCTGAAGCTACGAGTATACTTTTAACAACAATAATGGCTTTATTCAACAATTATTTTCTTCCTGTCAGTGTCCGCCGTCATTCACAAGAGTACCATGACACGTGTGTGGTGCTGCTGACATAGAAACCGGATGTGCTGCACCTTGTTTACAAGCAGAGGAATGCACACACATGTGTCATGGTACTCTCGTGAATGACAGCAGACACTGACAAGGAAGAGAAGAAATTGTTGAATAAAGTCGTTATTTTTATTTACTCGTAGCTTCATAAAATTAAGGTTTAACTGTTGATGTCACATGGACTATGGACACTTGCTATGTTCTTACTCTGTTTCTGTGCCTTGAACATGGTAGTCTCTTGCTGCGTATGAAGGGTCAGAAAGCTCTCGGATTTCATCAAAAATATCAACTGTTATCGCTATTTAACCAGCAGAGCTTCCCACAGTGCGAAGTTTTTAACTCTTTGTGAATCATTTTTGCAAATTGGTTCAATTGATTCAGAGTGTCAAATCTTCGCTTTTCACATCACCGATTTACCCATCAGTGTGTTTTGTGTGCTGGAGATCAAGCGTATGACACACACATATTATAATGCCACCTGGTCAAGCCAATAATAAAATGTGCTATCTGAAAACAACCTCGGCATTTTTGACCTTCAAGATTTTCCTTAAATTCAGGTCTTGACACATAGGTGACAGGGGCATCATGCTGCAATGTTTCTTTAACCTTTATGTAGTCATTTCTGAAGTACACAAAATCTGTTTCCAGGAAATACAATAGAGATGAATGTGAAATGCATTTTCAATCTATTATTGTACAATATCAGCTCTCATGCTGTCTTAACAGCTGCGTATTGTTTTATTGCCTACTATACAGTTTTTAGTTGCTTCCAACAATCTCGTTGTTGTTGTTTTTTTTTTAAACCAAGCCATCTGCGAGAGGAAGAGCGGGTGCATGCACTAACCTGTTATTTTCCCCCTCCACCCACCTGCACATCTCACTGTGTCTTTGTCCTCCCCGTCTGGGACTCATTTTCCTGTGTTGTCGCATTTGGCAAACAGGGCTGATGTTCAGCGCTCTATGTGCAACTTGAGCAGATGCAGGGGGAGCTGCCAAAGTTGAGCAGCAAGTTTTCATTCTCTTGGAAAGGTGATGATTTGCACAAATGCACTGCACCGTTATCATAGTGTAGACAGGGTTTCTGCAGCTCTTCACAAATTACCACAAATGAGGCCTTAAAAGGTCTTAAATCAAAGCAGAAAGTCTTTAATTGGTAAAGTCATGGCATTAAATGTTGCATGCATTGCATTGCATTGTCTTGTTTTCCAATACAAATATCTAAACATCCTTAAATGATGCTTAACATGGTAACTCTTTAGTTTAGGGACCAATTCTCACTATTAACTAGTTGCTTATTAGTATGCATACTACTACCATATTGGCTGTTTATTAGTACTTATAAAACACATATTAATTCCATATTCTGCATGACCATATTTAAGATCCCTTAACCCTACTATCTATTAATAAGCAACAAATTAGTAGTTTTTTGAGGCAAAAATCATAGTTAATAGTTAGTTAATAGTGATAACTGGTCCATAAACTAAAGTGTGACCACATTTACTTGTGCAAAAAGAAGATATTGTTTTCTGATAAACTAAACAAAATTAAGTGAGTTTGTTTAAAACAACAACAAATGTCAATGGCAATGGGGTATGAAAACTAGTTTTCCCTTTGAATTAATTTGTTTTTCGTAAGTCCACCAGCAGATATTTGTTCTTTTTAATCGTAAACTTGCTTAATTTTGATCAGATTCACCGAAAACAAGACTTATGTAATTTTGCTTCTCAAGTAAATGTATCTAGATTTAAGAATTAGTCATTTTTTTTAAGTAATGGAGATTGGTAGGGAGACTTTTTCAAACTTTTAATTGTTGCTAATAAGACACTTTCATTTAAAGAACTTATTATGTTCCATTCAATGCATTCCTTACATTTTCTCTACTTGGTCTTAAAAGTTTATTTACCATGTCTTAAATCTGCCCCCATAAAACTTGCAGAAACCCTGGTAGGGGAAAATCTGAGAATCTGAGCTTGAGGATCTCAGGTTAAGGCTTATGCATTAGAGATGCGCATCTACACATGTACGTAGATCAAGAAGTCAAGTTAAGTTGCATTGTTAAAGATGGTGGATTTGTTTTAAAAGTGCTGCTCTGATGAGGCTTTGAGAGGATGAACTTCTGAGAGAGGGTTTTAACACACCGACAGAACACTAAAACCTTCTTTTAGAAGTGTCTCCCTTTAAAGCAAGTCCTGTTTATGAGATACTATAGAAAGGCTGTAGAAAGATATAGAATTGCTGCTGTAATTTTATAATGGTATCTGTCAAGCTTGTAATAAGATGTTTAACAGAAAACAGAGAGAAGGAAGGAAGGAACATTATTATGTAACATTATTACATTATGGTTACACTTTACTTGAAGGGGTGTGCATAAGACTGAAATGACACCTTCATAATCATGACATGACACCTACATAATCATGACATGACACATGTCATGAATATGAAGGTTTTTTATGCATGTTTATGACAACTGTCATTAAGTGTCATTCGCTCAGTTATGTAATTTTTAATGCAAAGATGACATTGTTTGAGATGTCTTTGTTATGGGCTATGGTTAGGGGTAAGGCTAGGGGTAGGGTTAGGTTAGGGTTAGGTCAAATAATGTCATATTTGCATTAAAAATGACATAACTGAGCGAATGACACTTAATGACAGTTGTCATAAACATGCATAAAACCTCCTTCATATTCATGACATGTGTCATGTCATGATTATGAAGGTGTCATGTCAGTCTTATGCACACCCCTTCAAGTAAAGTGTTACCCATTATTAACATGAGACTTTTATTAATTAATTCATTAATTCATTCACAGTGCATAAATAACATTTAAATGATCTGAAGAACCTTGTTTCCCCCATTAAAAACATTTTGAGCGATAAAAAGATCCATGGATCCATCAATGCCAATAAGGAACCTTTATTTTTAAGAGCGTATATGCAGAGTCACTCGTTATAATTGACTGAACATTTAGACAAACTCCAACCTGAGTCTGCCCTTATTATGATTCAAAAAATAGCACAATGTGTTTCCCTTTTCCAGGGTGCATCATTTGTTCAACAAAGCCAACATATTTGAGCATTTTGACTGAACAATTTCAAGTGGTTGTTTAAGCCTTTACAGACACTTCCAGTGAATGGATTATCCAGCATTCAGATCCCTAAAGAAACACTGGCCATATTCTATGATCATGCGCCTATGAAAGCAAAGCGGGGCTCATTACAGATACACATCAAATACAGTCTCGTGCTGTTGAACTGTTGGCGCCCTTCTGCTTTAATCCATCTATTACAGAAACTCCAGTGGATTCGTAATTCGGTTTTGTCCCAGACTCATAAAATGCCACCCGGTTTTGAACAGTGGTGGTCAGAGGTCAAGCTCTTTGATTGATTTAGTTGAAGTAGAGGTATAAATTCAATGAAAAATGCTCCTACGTCCCACGACGCTCTGAGTCATCGTGTGTTTTTTTTCCATCAGTTTTCTGTAAAACGCTAATGAGAGCCTCTGCCTGCTGGTCTATTGGAGATTTTTTTTTTCAGTCTGTCTGTTCATCTATGTAAACTGGTCCTCTGTTTCTTTTTTCAAATATTTCAGACATAAGAAGGTAGCATTGAGAGGTATTTATTTATAGAGTAGCCTATTACTTATCGGGTGTATTGTGTGCAGCAAAGCAGGTAGTTTTGCAAACAGCTTGTAGTCATATACGTGACAGTCTGAAGTCGTTGGGGTATATTTGTAGCAATAGCCAAAAATACATTGTATGGGTCAAAATTATAGATTTTTCTTTTATGCCAAAAATCATTAGAGACTGGCTTTGTGGTCCATGGTCTGAAGTCGAGTGTAGATGAACCCAAGTGCAGCTTTATTAAATCCAAACGTGAGCAGATACAAAACTAAATAAAGACTAGGCTTGGCTTGGTTAAAAAACAAGCACGCATAAACTTAAAACATGAACAAGAAACTCACCAACAGTGGATTACACGAACAAAGCTAGACAAAGGACAATGGCAACATGGGGGCTATATAAATCAAACAATGGGGGTCACATGACACAATCTGACCAATGAGAACAAGACACATGAGCTAGACAACCAATCAGAACATGACACAGTATTCTGAATGACTAAATAAAGACTTGGCTTGGCTTGGTTAAAAAACAAGCACGCATAAACTTAAAAACATGAACAAGAAACTCACCAACAGTGGATTACACGAACAAAGCTAGACAAAGGACAATGGCAACATGAGGGCTATATAAATCAAACAATGGGGGTCACATGACACAATCTGACCAATGAGAACAAGACACATGAGCTAGACAACCAATCAGAACATGACACAGTATTCTGAATGATGGTCCAAATGCAGGAAAACAAATAAGTGCAATCATGAGATTTATTAAGAATTGTGGAATAATGAACAGAATTTAAGATTTAGGTGAGAAACGGTACATTCTCTTCACACTCCATCACAGTAGGTGGCAGTATGCACCTATGAAGTTGGTTCGCAACCCACCATAAAACCAAAAGAAGAAGAAGAAGAACATGACACATTCAACAAAGAAACCATGAGGGCAAGGGAAAAACATGACATGACAGGAACCATGACAATGAAAAATAAATAAATAAAAATAAATGAAATACATGAAAAGCTTCGTCGCGCCTCGGCCACCATGCCAAAGCCTCTCCACGTCATGGCTGCTACGCCAGAGTCTCCAGCCATTAACATGAAACAAAACCCACATTACAGATTTATTGCATCTTTAGAGTTGGACGTTTTCCATCCCTCAGCGTGGCTTGAACAGCTGCAGATGAAAGCAGTTTTCCAATAGAAATAATTTGTCTTAGACACTCTGTGGCAGACACCATCTGAGTCATTAAACACTGCATTGTTTGACTACAAAAGCATTATCGCAGTTGTAGAAACCTGCAACATCATCTGTTTTTTGCTGTGTAGTACATGTGCTTCTCTACTCCTTCGGTTTAGCGGTTTATTGTTCATGTTGAATGCATGCATACTTGGTTTCAATTTAGTGAACTTAGTTAAGAATAAATGACCTACAGTAACTGCTGCTAAGTTAAACTGTGCATACAATTTAGAATATAAAAAGCTGATTTCTTACATTTTTAATGTTACTGAGGATGCCTTATTGCTCTCATTTCTGGAGGAATGGCTGTCTGCATGATGACTCTACATTAGCACGTCATTCATATTCAAATGAGTAATTCAAATTCAAAATAGAGCAACTTCATCTTTATTTAGTTTTAATTTAAGTTCTCTTTATTTTATCTCGTGTATCAGAATCGATGCTCTTTTTTTTTTTGGTTGGTTGGTTGAATGGTTGGTTATTTAGTTGGTCAGTTAGTCAGTTAGTCAGTGTTGCAGTGCTATTTTAGTATTATATATGCACTACTTAGTTTTTATTAATATTTAGAATTAGTTTTTATTTTTGCATTTCCAGTATTCATTTTAATTTTAGCTTGTTTTAGTATTTTTTTATGTTTCGTTTTAGTAGTAGTATTTCCATTTATCTTTAACTAATTATTATTTCACTTTTAGATTTAGTACTTTTAGTACTTCAGCTTGAACTTTTGAACTTTTTAGTAATTTGCCAAGGTTTTTTTTCAGCAAAACATTTCCATCTAATATCGACATTTTATTTTAATTCATTTCAGATTTATTTCAATTATGAAAAACAAGTTTTAATAGTTTATGTTTTAGTTAGCAGTAGCAACACTAGTTAGTTCAATGGTTAGGCCTAGTCATTTGGTTGATCAGGTGGTTTGCTTGTTGGATAGTAATGTAGGTTGGTTGCATAATGGTTGCATTGGTGTATAATTGCAGTTAAAGTGCCAGAGGATACAAATCTGTGGATACTGGCTGAAGCAATTTCTCCTTTTCATTATATTTGTAATTTATCAAAAGAAAGCCGTGGAGCAGAAGAACAGAAGAGCCGGAGGAGGGCCGTATGTATGATTAGACAGGGAGAGCCACTCACCACGACGCCCGCAGTTTAATGGAGGAACATCATTAATTCTTCATTAAGTCTGAAATGCAGATTACATCTGAACAGTGATTAAACAGAATGAGCCAGATAGGAGGAGGGACTGATAGAGTGAAACAGAAGAGGAGAGAATGTGAGGTGTGGAATAGACAGTGACAGACACGCTGCTTGATTACGCATGATTTTTATTCTACTGTATGGTCCGTGAAAGACATCATCATGCATTAATTCAAGCAGTTTGTGCACCAATTAAAGGCAGGGTAGGTGATTTGGTTCAAAAACATTTTTTTTTTTTTTTATGCTGGTTGGAAGTCTCTTCACATCCCGATATCAATCACTAAGTTAAGTGGTGTACATTAATTTATATAATCTGTGGAAGGCATAGGACCATCACATGTTCATCCAATCATATCCCTCGGTCAGAGGACCACAACAGGGACTGCAAACGTGTGAATTTGCATACCTCTGCGCCCTGTTCACGCAGACATGATACGTCATCAGCGCGTTCCATTATGCTATTGCAGACTTATTGAGAATGGAAGGCGTTATTATTGTAATATTATACACTTTGTACTGTAATGTTTTCTCTTTCAGCCTCAACCCATTCAGAAGTACCAGTACTTACATAGAAACCTATACATAGTAGCCAGAAATAAATGCTAATTTTAAAGAAAACCGTCAGACATACTTAGAGGCTTTTGCATCTGAACTCTTCATATATATATATATATATATTACTAGAATACAATAATATATATTTTCTATTAGAGTTTTAAAGCATACAGTAAGTATAAGGCAACCTTTCAGATTTTAATTAAAGATAAAGTGACGTGATATAAGAATCAAAAGGGTTATTTATTTATTTGTTTTGTTCCATTTTTTTCTCAGAAGCAATGTGAGATGCAGTTCTCTCATTTTGAACTCCTAGAGTATAAAGAGGTTTTAATTATACTTTCAATACCTCTTCATGTTCACTTTGACAGACACACAACTATGTTCAAAGACAGAGAACACTTGACCACTTTTAGAATCTTGTGATTATAACCCACAAATTAAAATCCTTTCTTCACATTTCATTCTCCTTGACCACCTTGTCATTTTCCTTTTTTTTTTTTTTTTTTTTTTCATGTGTGACTTTATGAACATTGTATAATGTCTTTGACATATTAAAGTCAAAGGTTACAGAGGATATTTTGGATATCTTTTCTATTATAAATCAGAAAATACTTGCATGTGTGACTTTACGTGGATCAGAAATGACTGCATGTTGTTGGATATTATATTATTTATAAAACCACTTACATTTTTGCAAAGAAAATTGTAATGATAATTTAGAAAATCCTGCAATATTTTAATTGGATGATAAGCTAACCCTTGGCTACTTAGTATGCTAAACTTATAGCATTCATGTGTTTATTTTCACCTCTGTCTTCTGAGTATTTTCATAAACATGTAGAGTGAGTGACGGAGTGTGTAAAGCACTGCATGTTCAAACCTGATGAGGAACGATAAATGAACCATTTCAGTGTGTTGTTTGGTTGGAAACATTCGCTAATGAAAACGTGATTTGAACAGTGTCTTGACTACACAAATGTTTGCAGGGGAAAGTAGTATCCATGCATTGATTTTACCCTATTAAGTACTTTGAAGTTTGTAGTGAGGAATATGTTTTCAGTTCTGAAACTTACAGTCAGTGTTGGGGTAACACATTACAAGTAAGGCTAGTTATGTAATCTGATTACTTTTTTGAAGTAACTAGTATTGTAACGCATTACTTACTTTTTTTCAAATATGTAACACAAGTTACTTTGATTTCCCATTTATTTATTTGTTTTTGCACCTTTCCCATGTTGAGAAAAATTAAGAGTGAGGTACAGAGGCACTTACATCAGCCTGAGGCTTACTAATTTCAACCTATGGTGTGAAAGGGCCTTTACAGTCGACAAAATATAACTTTTGGATTTTTGTTTATTAAAAACAAATAGACAAGCCCAACCCAGGTGACAAAAAGTAATGCATTATAGTTTCCATAATAAGTAACTAAGTAACACAATTAGTTACTTTTTTTTACGGTGTAACACAACGTTTTATTCCATTACTTTTAATAGTAACTTTCCCCAACACTGCTTACAGTATGTTTTTATAGTACACTCAACTCTCATATGTGACTAGATCAAGTAGATTTTGATTCCTTTATGGTATGAATGTTTAAGTAAAAAAATAACATAATATACATTCATCTATGCTCTCACATGAGAGGCCTACGTCCGCAACACCAGAAGCCATTAAAATGTTTGTCTTTAATTAACTCTAAAAGTTAATGGATAACTGCCACTGATATTGCAGACCTTTCCATCACTGTATGTGTCAAAGTGAGGCCACACAATGTCTGAATTCGCATTAGCCCAGTCTGCGACCCTCATCAACCCCATTCACCAGTAACCTCTGGAAATGCCACTCTCATACAGAATATATTACTGGCAAATCAGCTCCATAAAATTCAGATTGTAATGACAGTCAGAAAACTCACATCCCCTGCGCAACCTTTCTCACAAAAGAAAACAAAGGAAAACAATATTGTGTCTAAAAAATAAGCTGGTAATAACTCAGATGGCAAATAGCCTTGCTGGAAAAAGAAAAGTTCTTTACAGTTTTGCTTGTTTTGATACACTGTTCATAGTTTGAAAACATCATAGTGTCACTTGAATACATTGAATACATACTCTTAAAAATAAAGGCTCTTTGTTGGCGTCTATGATTGAATGAAGAACCTTTACGATCCACTGTTTTTATATATATATATATACATATATATATAGTGGAAAAAGGTTGTTTAGATTATAAAATATTCTTCACATTAAGAAAAAATAAATACATTTTCCTTTAAGAAATGTTTCTTCTGTGGCATCACTGCATTATTAAAAAAAATAATTATAATGAAACTAACACTTTTTAGAAGATGTAACTTTAAGAGTGTAAATAGTAATTGTTGAGTATTGTACACAAGTTGAAATTTGCATTAATTAATTTAGGAGACAGTTGTATCCAACACAAAGTGGGTGGAGGTTAGAGGTTTGTTCCAACTCAGAGGAACAGAGAGAGCAAAGGTTCTGGAAAAATTACTTTGTAGCTTGTCGCGATGGGACCAGCAGGTGTCGCTCACTCTCTGACCGCAGAAGACAATCAGGAACACCTGGTGGTCTTCCAGCAGCAGTCTTGAAGGTCAAAGTCTTGCATTTTATGTATGCAGCTATTGGAGACAAGTGTCTTCTTTGGTTGGCTGAAAGTGGACTGGCTGCATGTTCTGGATCACCGGTTGAGGTTTAATCATGCTAGCTTGAAGGCTAGTCAAGAGGCAAAGCAGTGGTCCAGTTTTGAGATGACAGATTCAGTAAGGTCTAAGACCAGTTTCACACAGCAAGCACGAGCAGCACGTGAGCTTTTTTTTGTTTTGTTTTTTTTGGCGTGCATGTTAACAAATGAGTGTATTCACACTGGGAGCAGGAGCAGAGCATTAGCGTCAAGCAGGAGCGTTGCATGAGCAGCGCTGAAGCGATGGTTTTGGTGCTGAGTCTATTATTGCTGCGCTGCTCACGGTCAATTAAAGTGACAGCACACGTTTGATGGACAAAATAAATACAGAGTTCTGGCATGAAACTGGTGGAGTCCGATCTGACCTGGCGACATCATTGTCACATGGCAGCTGATTGGTTCTCTCCTGTATCAGTAGTCAATGAGCTTACTGCTCAATATTCAAATTCCTGGCTTTTGATTGCAGTTTGCAGTGCACTTCAGAAACCCTCCACCTTCCCCAGCTCCACCTGTGTAGATCTGCTACGGGGTGATTCATGTATGCTATATGGGGGTTATTCATATGTGTTATATGTGCAGCAGCAGTATTTCTTACACGCTCACAGCAGCATGTTGTGGATGTATTGGCAGTAGCAAGTCTCAGTACTTGCTCTGCCGCAGCAGCAGATCTATTCCACCAAGACCAAATACATTAACATTGTCATGTACATTACCATGCCAATCCCTTCGTGAGTTGTCATGACAGAAATATGATTTCACACAAAAAGTGCTAAAAATGCACAGAATAAGCATGTCTAGTGTGTTTTAAAAAGAATTGGAGTAAGTCAGAAAAGAAAATGAAGAATTCAACATGTATAGAAGATTTACCCATTTAAACTTGTTTTTAATTATTCAGTTTGGGTAAAAGTATGGTGTGATATAAAAAAAAAAAAACATTATAAACAGCACATTCTATATCAAAAAATGACTGAAACAATATGTTCAGAGCTGTTTTAGTTGTTTACCTTTTACATGTGAGTCCCCATGTTAACAAACTCTCAAGCTTTTAGGTTTATTACTGATCAACTTCTAAAAACAAATTTATAGCCGACTTTGTACAGAAATAAGCTCTCACAAGTGTAACGGGTTGCCAGTGGTGATCAGTCTAGACTATGTATGTATGTATGCTTCCTTTAATCTATAGAATTATTATAAAACCAATCCTAATTCTATAAGTACCAAGTCTTTTTTTTCCTCCATACAATGTAGAGGCATCAATGAAGAAATAATTGATTTGAAATAAGCCAGGTATACCAGATTCACTAACATGGACACTAATCACTATAATGATGTATTTATGTGTATGTTAAGAAATTATTTAAAGTAGATAGAAGTAGTAAATAGAAGTAGTATTTAGTTTGCAGTGCAGGCTCATGCATAATGCAACAGCTAGTCCGAGCGATTTCTTAACACTAAAGTGAAAAGAGGAAAGAAGCATAATATTCTCCTTCTGTTTTTTTTTTTTAAATGATGAGCTCAATATGTATTTATTTATGTGTATATTTATTTATTATTATTATTATTTATTCTTAGAAACTTGTCCTATGCCACAGTTGGCATTTGGTTCTCTCATTAAGGCTTTCTCTGTAAAGCTGCTTTGGGATCATTTGTATTATGAAAGGCGCTATGCAAATAAACATGAATTGAATGAATTATTTGTAATTCTTCCCTGAATCAATCAGTGATCCTGGAGAGACTATTTTGACTGTTTAGGATTGATTATTATACTCAGGGGGAGGTTCAGGATCAGGGATTGGTAAATTATACACCATTAGTGTTGATTGTTCTGGCAATAATCTTTTTTGCATGGCATTGCAAAGGCAGTGATTCATTGACAGACCTCAGGCATATTCTGAATCAACAACACTTCATCTATACACTTACACAGGCCTGAAGACATCTTTCCAAACAAACGACACACAGAAGACCAGGAATCATTCATTTTGTAGAATTCACAGTTTATTGTTAGCTAATGAAGTCAGAAAAAAATATATATTTACAATGCAAAGCACTGTAGACTTGTGCAACCCATATAATACATTCCCATCCACAGTTACTGTCAGTAATGTTGACTATATGGGTTGCTAATCACCATCATTAGTAAATACAGTGAACATGTTGGTGTAGGATTTACTTTGAAAAATGTTTACTCAGAAATTGCTAGCAAATTTCGCAAAAAAAAATAAAAAATACAAAAAAGAACAGCATGTAACAATTTGAATTAAGCATGTTATTCTGAAGTAGAAAGACTAAAATGGTGTTTTCTTGTAAAACATACTCCAATAATATTTCTGCTATTTACAACTTTGAAAAATATTTTTTTTATTTACTTTTAAACAGTTTCCACTCAGAAATTGCTAGTAAAATTCAGAAATAATTATAAAGAAATGTCAAGTAACACATTGAACTGAACATGCAATTTCTAAGTAAAGACTGAAATATTTTTTCTTGTAAAACTTACTCCAATAATCTTTGTTTTATAGACGACTTTGAATAATATTTTTTTTTTACAGTGCAGGATTTAGTTTGAAACAGTTTTCACTCAGAATTAAATTTCATGAATAATTACAAAGAAACTGCAATTGATGCGTTGCATTGAACAAAATGATTAAGTAGAAAGACTGAAATAGTGTTTTCTTCTAAAATGTACTCCGATAATATTTGTGTTATTTACAGTTTTGATTTGCTTTGAAACAATTTTCACTCAGAAATCGTTAGCAAATTTCAAGCAAAAATCAGCAAAGAATTAACACACTGAATTAAACATTCCATTTTGAAATATAAAGACTGAAAAAGTGTTTTATTGTAAACCATACTCTAATAATCTTTTGTTTAATTCACAACTTTGAATATATATATATATATAATATATATATATATGCATATAGTGTAGTATTTAGAAATTGCTTGTATATTTCACAGATAATTACAAATAAATAACAATAAAACAATTAAACGTGAACATTTTCATGTAAAAAGACTTAAAACGTATTTTCTTGTAAAACATACTACAATAATCTTACAGCTGCCACTGGAGTTCAGTGTAGCAATATTTAACATTATCTAATGTGATTTAAGGACTAAATACACCTAAAACATCTATCAGCAGATTTTGAAACATGTCTGATGTGTTCATCTCATAGCGAATGGCTGCCGTCCGGCAATTTATTTTTGGTGCATTTCTCAACTTTTCGACATTCTCACCACTAGCTTTGCAGTGCAGTGGTGGTTTATGTGTGGGCAGACATATTGATGTGAAGTCCAGGTAGGTGAAACACTAGCTGGGTGTATGTGACCCTTGACCCCTGTCACTCTCAGCCGCCCACCTTTCAGGGAGGATCTGCAGCTCTGCCCCACCGGCATCCATCAATAATTCAGACTTCACATTAATTACAAAACAGCTCTGCATAGCTCTGCTCTCCACATGCGGTACGGGCTTACAGTCATCCATCACCCCTTTCAAGCCACTCACATAAAGCTCACATTCCTCCTGAGGTCCAGACGAAGGGAAAAAGCAATTATTTCATTTCTACAGGTCTCTTGGCAGGTGTTTGTTTGCGCGCGTGTGCATTAGAATGCAATCCGAACTGTTTAGATGTTTCCTCTCACCAGCTGTCATCGACAAATTAAATTAAGACATCACAGGAAGGGGGCGGGTGAGAATGATTCAAATTGTCAATAGCGGGACCAGTTATGAAATGCCACGGCAATATCATCCTCCGGTGCATCACAAGACAAATGGTTTTCATCTAGCACCATTGCGGCCCCTGATTGAATCAGCAAAATTTCAAAGGAATTATCCCGATAATAATATTTCACCTGTTTCATATCCACTCCTATAGACGCGGCAATGCAAAAACGGTTAATCAACTTTAGATTGCACTGAAAATTTGTAATTAGCTCCCAACAGTGTAAATGCCTTGCATATGAAACATCTCTTCAGTTGGAGTTTGGTGCTAAGAATTATTCTCATTATTATTATTATTATTAATATTAATATTATTATTAGATCATCTACAGTAGCATCATTTGCCAGTGAGTCTCATAAAAACATGTCGAGGTTGCATTTCACCCTAAAACGAAAAGGAAAAAAACAACATTATTTTCATGACAAAGAACATTTTCCCTCCAAATGTTCATTACTGTATGTATTCAGACACTTTTGTTTTGTTTATGATGATGATGAACATAAAATACAACAAAAATACTTTAAAATGAACATGAATGCAGAAAATATAAAAATAAAATATAATTCAAAATATTTAAAAAACTATAATATCAGTGATATTAAAATAGCACTGTACGGTATTTAGGAAATCATTACTGTAAAATATTATTTTCTTTTTTGATCAGCAAAAATTAAGGGCACTACAACTCAATAAAAAAAAGTTTTCTGCATTGCAGTAATACAAAAAAAAGTTGAATAAAGTAGAAAAATTATAAATAACACTTTAAAAATAATCGGTATAATAAAATACATTTTCACTAATATGAATAGCATATGGTGTTGTTACTAATGACTCAAATTAAACCAAAATAGGGGGGAAAAAAGGAAACAGAACAGTAATGTAAAGTATGGATGTCACAATCTGTGATGGTGCGGAACGATGGAGACGAGGAATAAACGAAACCGTATTTAATCCAAGAAACACAGGGTACATCCAACACTGGGAACTGCTGAAAACACATGAACATAACAAGTAGAACCGACAGAGACAGACTGCACAGACTAGGACTTAAATACAGGGGATGATTGGGGAAACACAGGTGTATGGGATGACTAATCAAACTAATTAACAAAACGAGGACAGGAACATGACCAAATAAGGGAACAGAAACAGGAGCAAAACATGACACAGACAGTCCATGATCCTGAAATTACGCCCCCTCCCGGAAGGTGCGTCCTCGCACCGTAGCAACAACAGAGGGAGCCGGAGGAGGGGGTATTTGGGGCAAAGAAGGGCATCCATCAGGGAACAACGGGAAAAAAAAAAAAGACACTGGGTAAAAACGGGAAACAAAACGGAGGGTAAACACACGGAGGTTACTGTTTAGGTCGGTTCTTCTGTCACAATCTGTGATGGCGAGGAACGATGGAGACGAGGAATAAACGAAACAGTCTTTAATCCAATAAACACAGGGTACATCCAACACTGGGAACGGCAGGAAACACATGAACATAACAAGTAGAACCGACAGAGACAGACTGCACAGACTAGGACTTAAATAC
>NW_015627534.1:123395-126528 GCF_001515625.1 Sinocyclocheilus rhinocerous
CTGGGTAAAAACGGGAAACAAAACGGAGGGTAAACACACGGAGGTTACTGTTTAGGTCGGTTCTTCTGTCACAATCTGTGATGGCGAGGAACGATGGAGACGAGGAATAAACGAAACAGTCTTTAATCCAAGAAACACAAGGTACATCCAACACTGGGAATGGCAGGAAACACATGAACATAACAAGTAGAACCGACAGAGACAGACTAGGACTTAAATACAGGGGATGATTGGGGAAACACAGGTGTATGGGATGACTAATCAAACTAATTAACAAAACGAGGACAGGAACATGACCAAATAAGGGGACAGAAACAGGGGCAAAACATGACACAGACAGTCCATGATCCTGACAATGGAAGCTTATTGCTGCCATTGTGTGTGTGTGTGTAAAAATAATAAAAAAATATATATCTGGTGTCTGAATAATTTTTGGTTTGACTATATATATACCCCAATATTCTTCATACAGTGGCCTACCAGTAAAATTGATGAAAATTTGGGACCAAAAATTATTCAGACACTTTGACCTGACCATGTTTTGCTTAAGTGTTATCTGACATTATCAAGATTAATTTGTTATGACACAGTTTAACAATTGTTTAACACACACACACACACATATGTAGTCTTTTTTCTCAGAAGTATATCTAGCAATTGTGAGTTTTCTTTTTTTCAGATTTTGTGAGATTCACCCTTGTAGATAGTTCATATGAAATGTTATAGTGATTAGCAGTAATGCTAATCATTCATTATATTATTCATGGACCTGTATTGTATTTGACAGAAGATGTGTTCTGAATGAGTTGTAATTGCTTGTTAATGCTGGTGTCGGTCGCAGCCGCAGCTGTAATGCTGCTGTGTGTTTGTCTGCAGAGCTTGTTAGGCATGACATGTAATGCGAGCAGGCAGGCTGTGGGCAATGGCAGCGCCCTTGCCATGGGAAATCATGTTCCATCTTGTTAGGGGAAGTTTGGACGCTTTGGCCTGTGAGGACCGCTAATAATCACCCCAGCAACCGTCATGGCTGCAGACGTCCACCTGCTTTACAGTGTGATATTATTTCCAAGACAAATCACATTTTCCCTCATTTTCTTTCTGTACACAATAAGACATCCTTAAACGCTCAGAAAAAAGGTACAAAGCTGTCCTAGTAGCTAGTATCCTAAGCTACAAAAGCTAAAAGCTACATCTCTGTGCCTCATGTATCCCTGCATGGTACATGTTAGTTTACCTAAAGTATACTTATTAGTTCTTTTTTTTTTTTTTTTTTTAGCATAAATGCTTATTAGTGCCACAAATGTGATAAATAGCAGGGCAAAACAGTTTTTATTTTTATTTAATTTTTATGTCAGAAAATTTCAATATTCTGTCTATTATATTAATTTAACATAAGTTTAAAAAGTCTGAAATGTAACTATGTGTTATAATTTAGGCACTTCTTCTTTGAAAACATCAGGCCACCCTTATTGTTGAGCCCTGATATGGTATATATATATATGATATAAATACTAATATGTACCAGTAGTACATATAATGTAGTTGTATAAGGTAATATAATGTGCGGTAGTATAACATAATTTTGTTGATAAAAATATAAGAGTATCAAATAAGACAAAAGCTTAAACGGTCTGCCTGAGAGCTGTGAACATATTTACTTATTTGTTTGAGTTATCTGACCTTCATGGCTAATGGCCTGTCCTTAATAGATGCATTATTCAGTAAAGAAGAGGGAGTGGATGTTTGGCCTTGGCAGAAACCTGCAGGGTCACAGTGGTCAGAAGCCTGATCTGCATTTGTTACTTTAGTGAAAAATGTTTTCATGTTTATTAATTATAATTTTGGATGGGTTTTTTCATGTATTTATTATTTTAGTTATTTACCTCATTGATATTTTCATACCCAAAGATTTTGATTTTTTATTTTTTTATTTTTTTATTGCAATTACAATTTAATGGCAGATGAGATATATTTTTGGCCATTACATTTTCTGAAATCATTCGCTTTCAGCAAGTGTAGCAAAAAGTTAATTTGGGATTTGTACATGCACCAAAAATTGTGCACAAATTAAAGGTCCCCAGAACTGTGCAGAAAATTCTTTCTTTCCTTTTAAATGCTAATTTTACTCTCCAAATTCGGTCACATTTAATTTTAAGCTCCAGTTCTCACAGTTAACTATTAACTCTGACTTTTCCCTCCATAAACTCCTAATTTGCTGCGTTTTAATAGTTTGTAAGGTTGTTGTTAAGTTTAGGTGGGTTGTGGGATCTAGAAAATGCTCATGCAGAATAAGGTATTAATATGTGCATTATAAGTACTAATAAACAGCCAATATGCTTGTAATATGCATGCTAATTGGTCCTTAAAATAAAATGTTACCAACAATTTATTCAGATTCGCCTTTTATGACAGTAGGTGATGATAAGCGAGTCACTGAAACATTTACTCAACCAATTTGTCAAAAACACAAACTACTTGATCATTCATGATTTACAGATTATTATATTGTCTTATTAACTCATTGCAGTTTGCATGACTACAAATGTACTAAGACACTCCAGAAAGATTGTTTCATCATTATACATGCTTTCCCCACAAATGACAACTAAGTAGTTTTTGTAAGTCTGGAAATGAAGGTGCAAATTTTTCATAAAATTAAATAAGGGTCGGAAATTAACGGGGGCTTGTGGCAAAAAGGCCACCAAAATGAACAAAAATGCCCCACAAATTCAAGATAATGGGACCAAAAAAAAAGCCCCTGCACAATTAAACTAAATATATTATGGCTGTCACGATTAAAATTAAATGTTAAAATGTCCCTTTAAAGGTAAGTCTGTTCACTCTGCAACCATATTCGCAACGCCTCCGGGCAGCTCTTTTGGGCATCCAAGACCAAGTCCTATCTAAATGAATGGGGGAATCCTGAAATCTCAAAGACTGCCTGCTGAACTCAAAATAAAATTACATATTTCAAATCAGCAACAAAATCTGAAATGAACTGCGTCATTAATGTTGTTGCTTCTGCTCAAAAAGAGTTAAAAAGGCTTATTTTTCAGGCTAGACCAGCCAATGCGCATGTGCAGACATAAGCGTGAGTGTCCGGTTTCTATGGGAACCGGAGCTTCTAACGGCC
>NW_015627534.1:127281-129127 GCF_001515625.1 Sinocyclocheilus rhinocerous
CCGCCATATTGCGTGTTGCAGTTTCTCCCAGTCATAGGAGTGAACTGTCTTTGCATATCTATAGTCTTTGGTACGTTGCATCAGATTTCCTTTTGGGTGTTGTTTATTTTTTATTTTTGTAGCGCTGATAATTACAACCAATCACACATGTATCTGTTGTGCAATGGCCAATCAGAGGTGTTTAGATTAGTCAGTGCTGAAAACACTGGAGTTTTGTCGTGTGCACACGCTCATTGGCTGAAATCTCTCACCATAAACAACAAACTGCAGATATGATGTAAGCAGGGCTGCCAATTAGAGAGATTAATTTGGCTTCATAGAAGCTTCAGTGATTGTAATGCGAGTTTAAAGTGGAAGTGAAGCAGTCAGTCAAGTTTACGTTATTTAGCAAACTGATTTCCACTGGTTTGCTCCGCTGGCCAGTCAAGTAATATAAGCAATAATTAACAATAATTATTTGTGTCACAATTGCAGCCCTAGCCTGTAATAAGGTTCTATTTTGTAGAATTGAAATACAATTTGAAATAGTTTGTTGTTATTGGTAACAGTACGATTCTGATTGATTTAAGTAATTGGTCAAATGTAAGCATTTGATGTAAAAGACAACATAGATACAATTAATAAGGCAATTATGAAAATTGCCCTTACAAAGGTAAAAAAAATAAAATAAAAATACCCCTGGAAATCAAATAGTGCCCCTTGATTGAAAAGTTAATTTCTGAAATTAATTTAGACTAATTTGCCTCTATTCATGTTGTTTACTGCATGAATCCTCTGTGAGCAGATGATCAGCAGAGAATCAGCAGATGTATATAGAACGGCACAGGAAGCAGATCTTAAATTATTCACATTTGTCTGATCGGCAGACATTGATGTTACAGGATCTCATTCTTTTCTTTGCTTCTCATATTGTTGTGTCTTTATCTAACTGCACAGAAATACTGTCAATAATAATACGTTTAAGAGATTGGTGCTTTGCTTGAGGTGCTTTTGAAATGAAGAGCAATTGCTGTGAATGTGTCTCTGGACATGCATTCATCCCAAGAGCATTCAGTCTGGTTTGTTGCTTACACGTTTTTGAATAAGACTAATCCAAGGACACAGAATGAATCACATCTCTGGATCTCAGTTGTTTGACAAATTATTATTATTTATTTATTTTTTTTTTTTTCATTAATTAGCATTTTAGTGTTCTGGATGGCTGATGATCATAAACCAAACATCATTGGCCATTTGGGGAATTGCAGTTTTTTTTTTTTTTTTTTTTGCATGATTGCATTTCATTCTTGCATAATAGTTGTGATTTTAAATCATCTCAGTGATTATTTTTTGTTCACTATAAAGATTAATTCAGGTTCGCCTTTTATGAAAGTAGGTGATAATAAGTGAGTCACTAAAACATTCACTCAACCAGCTTGTAAAAAACTAAAAATTACTTGGTCACTCACGAATGACAGATTAGTATAATATATTGTCATATCCTATTGCAATCTGTGTGTCTACAAATGTACTGAGAGATTTCAGAAAAGTGTTTCATCATCATAGACGGTTTCCCCACAAATGTCAACAAATTAGATGTATAATGCAAAAGGTTTGTACAGAGCAAGGTTTGTGAAATCTGATTACAAGCATAAATATTACATATGTTATTTTATTTTTAAGCTGTAAATTCAGTTGCAAGAAATAAAATAAAAGAAATAAATAATAAAATAAAATATATAATTTACAGATTTCTGCATCTGTTTTGTTTTGTAAGTTCAATTACGTCAACATTTTGATAGTTTAAAATGCAGTATATATGTGTGTGTGTGTGTGTGTGTGTGTGTGTGTGTCTGTGTCTGTGTCT
>NW_015627534.1:129644-131070 GCF_001515625.1 Sinocyclocheilus rhinocerous
TCTGTGTGTGTGTGTGTGTGTGTGTGATGATTTTCATCGTCACAATAGATCACCGCAGACGTTTGCCAGATGTCATGGCAACAGCAAAGCACACAATATTTCTGTGACCTTGTGATTTCAGCTCCATCCTCATTGGAAAAATAATGACAGATAGTGACAAATTATGTCTGTCTCTGCCACAAAACAAGCACCTGTTTCAAATGCGTCCTGCTCTCAGAGTAAACGCTGTTGTGCCGAGGACAGAGGAGGTGCTGCTCATTTTGTCCTCATGTTGAAGTCAGTTATTTTAGCACTGCATATTCTACATTATCTAATTAGTGTTTATATGTTCAAACTGCAGATGAATACATGCTTATTTTTTTTTTATGTCTGAGAACACACTCATACACGTATCAATTAATGGATCACAGTAATTGAAACATATTATAATACCATAATTTAGTATGAGAATCTGCTTTAAAGGATTTGCATAATGATTTTGTATGTTATTTATATTTAATTGTATTCATCTCCTGTGTTTGTCTTTTAGGGAAGAGGCCATCATGTCCACATATTTTGAGACGGTAGACGATCTGCTTGCGTCGTTTGGTCCAGTGAGGGATTGCTCTAAAGATAATGGCGGATGCCGGAAAAACTTCAAGTGTGTTTCAGACAGAAGGATGGACTCGACCGGCTGCATGGTGAGTTATCACAGATCATCTAACATCGCTCTCATAACCGCTGACTGTGGTCAAACTATCTGAACCACAGCACATGTGAGGGTGGTTGAGTCGCGCTCCTGGCACGCTGCACTGAGACTCTCAAGCTCTCATTCCAGGAGAACAGCATTCTGGCAAATACGTCTCATTACAGGCAGATAAGTTTGTCTCATGTTACGTGTGCAGATTAAAAGGAAGGAAATGAGTACAAGGAAATGCGGTTAATGGCTTTTTGGGGTGAGATCTGCTCATAAAACAGGGAAATTGATGAGCTCACAGCGCTCTGAGCTGATGGATGAATCAATCATACACAGCACAATGGGCCTTGATCACGCACACATTTATTAGGAATGAAAGTCTGACAGTGATCTTGCAGTCTTATCAGCTGCAGTGCTTTAAAAGAATAGTTCACCCCAAAATGAAAATGCTCTTATCTTTCATTAACGCTTGAGTCGTTACAAAGCCATTTCTTCTGGGGAACACAAAAGGGCAACTTTTGAAGAATGTCCTAATTGCTCTTTTCTTTTGTAATGAAATAAGAATGTGTCAGATTTTATGTCAGATTTGACATAAAAATGATTAGTTCTCACATGTCCCATGACATCATAGATGTCAAAAAGAAAAAGTAGTGTGAAAAAAATAAAGTAAAAAGCGGTGAAAAAGTATGCTTACTTGTATTGAATGTGTACACTTGTAGTGTACTTTAAATCTCAAATGTATATATATAT
>NW_015627534.1:132066-141452 GCF_001515625.1 Sinocyclocheilus rhinocerous
GTTTATATATATATATATATATATATATATATATTTATGTATATATATTTATGTATATATACATATAAACTAGCAGATCTATAATATGCTGTTAATTAAATAAAAGGTCACTTAAGTGTACTTAAATAGAGAAACTTTCATGACTATGATTCTTAACACACTTGCATGTAGGTACACTTTTTTAACTTCATTACAAATGTGTTATACATATATACACATGTCAATAGAAATAACATTAAACTATATTTTAGTTGATATTTTAGTTTTAATAATGCTTGTCAGTACTAGTAATAATGAAATTACATATAAAGATATTCTACTTGACTGGGTCAAAAAAAAAAAAACTTGCTAAATTTCACTTGCTAATTGCATTTAACATACATTTAAATTATAAGCCTAATACTTTTTCATTGAATTTCAGTTAACTTGCAAATAAATAAATAAATAAATATTTCCCAAATAAGTACTCTTTGCTAAAGTATGCTAAACTGTTCTCTTTTTTTTCACAAGGGGTAATGAATCTAGATCCCTGTTTACACCTGATATTAAGATCTCTCAGTCAATTCCGACCGCAAATGTAAAAACGTTCAGAAATTCACATATGCATTCATTCATAAATGCTCATGTGATTCCTGATGACTATAATTACAGGTAATGTACAGTATGATGGATCTCCATGGTTATACAGTCAGTGAAACAAGGAAATAAGGCTATCTTGG
Source organism: Sinocyclocheilus rhinocerous (assembly GCF_001515625.1). Classification (NCBI taxonomy): domain Eukaryota; kingdom Metazoa; phylum Chordata; class Actinopteri; order Cypriniformes; family Cyprinidae; genus Sinocyclocheilus; species Sinocyclocheilus rhinocerous. The sequence goes on from NW_015627534.1 coordinate 132,786, forward strand.
TTTGCCCTGACCTGACATAACCTTCAGGTGACGTAAAGGGCTTCAGGGAAGAAGCTGTCTTGGTGACAGGAGGTCCTTGTGCACATAGACTTCCATCATCTGCATTGGAGAGTCAGGTGAAGAGACAATGCCAAGGATGTGATGAGTCCAAGGTGATCTCGTAACGCCTTTTTGAGCCTCTCAGAGTGATGGCAGGTGACAGCCGCTGATCATTCCAGCAGAGCAGATCGGCCGCTGTACGCTGGTCCTGGAGCAGGAGGCAGAAGGAAACCAGCCTGTGATGAATGAGGCTGTCTATGATAGACCTGTAAACTGAAGCAGGATGATGGAGCATTTTCAGTTGCCTCAGAAAGAACTTTCTCTTGTCTGGCTTTCCTGATCATGGCAGTGATGTTGTTCTTTCGTTTGATGTTCTTGAAAGATTTATTCTCTTTGGGAGGGATGAGGTTGGCTGCAGTCTATCTTCAACAAAAAACACCAGTCAGTCATTCTGACTTTATCTCAGTCATCTCTATAGATCAGGAGACTATGTTCCTGCTCCTGGAGAGCCACTATCCTGCAAAGTTTAGCTCTAATCCTAATTTAACACACCTGAACCATCTAATCAAGGTCTACAGGACTACTGGAAAATTCCAGGCAAGTGTGTTGGAGCTGGTTGGAGCTAAAGTCTGAAGGCCATTGGCCTTTCAAGAGCAGGATTGATGGCTCAATTGGATTGAAAAGCCAACATGTAAACAGCTCAGTGTGAATCAGATTGCAGTTTAGGGTTTAGAACTTTCAGAATGTGAAATCGGATTGAATTCATTTGGATTGATGCTAATTGGTGCATGTAAACGTATTTAGCAAAGTACAGAGCGATGGACAGAATGCGGTATTGAGGGTTACCATTGTTTGTGACCTCAGTTTGGTTCTGCCTGAACAATTTGCTGTCCGTGATAGGAAATCAAAGCGGCAGATGGAAGAGGGAGTCAGTTTATGATGGATGGAAATTACTTATTCATCTGATGTTCCTGTTTCCACTTGGTATTGTTTTTTTTGTTTTTCTGTGATCAGGTCAGATGTGGTCAGTCAAGAGCCTTTGATAGGCTATTTATATTTTCTAGGGCTGCCCCCATAATAGTCGGTTAGTCGCAGGAAAAAAAAAAAAAAATTGTGTCTGTGACAGGCGGATCGTTAACGAATGCCCCTTGTAGTAGTTACAGCATATCCGGCAGGAAATCCAAACGTTCGCCATCATTCATCGTCCTTAAATATGGCTTATATGTTATCATTGAAACATATAAGTAGTAGTGACTTTACACGGCTGTTTGCTCTAACGTTACCTAGATAAATGTGCTCTATTAGGTGCAGATCCAAGTGTTTGTGTGGAGTGTGGAAGCTGTTAGTGCTCTTACCGCATGACATGGAGGCGAAACAAAATATGCCGTCATTTTTGCTCATACAGATAACCATCACAAAACTCAAGCGAGGAAAAACTCAACGTATAGGCTGCTTGACTCACAGACATGAGAAACATATCTATACAAAAACTTGAAATATCTCTTTTTAAATAGATTCAAATAATTTAAATAGAAAACAACTCAACTCTGATTAGGTAATCAGTATGAAAGATGCATTTCTCTGTATATATTAAATTAAATTTATTTAAATGGGCAATTAATCGATAATTTTTCATGACGATCATCAACCCTTATTTCATCATACTTTACTGATTTTAGTAGCTTTGGAGCTTAAGTGGTTTTGAATAAATGTGCTCTTACCGAATGAGAAATTCATTCGGTAAGAGCACGGTAAATATAAATTATTTGGCTAATACTGTGGAGTCACAACAAACATGAATATTAAAGTCCCCAACAATTTAAATTCTATAAAATTTAGGAGTAATACCCCCTAAAAATTCAGAGAACTCTGTAATAAAGTTTTTATTTGTTTAAGAGCCTTCTTTATGGGTTTGTTCCAGCTAATTGTAAACATGCAATGGCGAAACCTCGGTTGAAAAAGCCTAATCTGGATACTGTTTTATTGCATTTTAGGCCAATCTCAAATTTACCTTTTATTGCTAACATTTTAGAGAGAGTTTTTTGGAAACAAATAATACTCTTGAAAAATTCCAGTCTGGATTTGCAAGAATGGTTTAGAAACCTTGCTTGCATGCTTAGCTGATGTAAGATCTTGGATGTCTACATTTTTTTTTTTGCATTTAAATGAGGGAAAGACGGAAGCAATTGTCTTTGAACCCTCTGTGGGTAAAGGAAAACCAAATTTTAACTGTGGTCATTTAAAATCTTATACCAAACCAACGGTGACAAATTTGGGAGTTCTTTTTGATTCCTCCCTTAAGTTTGACCAACATATTAACTCAGTAGTTAAGTCATGTTTTTTTCCATCTTAAACTTCTGTCAAAAGTTAGATCTTTTCTATCTTTTAAAGATCTTGAAAGAGTCATACATGCTTTTGTTTTATCACGTTTGGACTATTGTAACTCCTTGTATACGTGGTCTGCCACATTTTACCACTGTAACTGTGTCAGTAGAACAGAGAGGTTTAGAAACCTTGCTTGCATGCTTAGCTGATGTATTTTTTTGCATTTAAATGAGGGTAAGACGGCAGCAATTGTCCTTGGGTAAAGGAAAACCAAATTTTAATTGTGGTAATCTAAACTTTTATATCAAAACAACTGAGACAAATTTGGGAGTTCTTTTTGATTCCTCCCTTAAGTTTGACCAACATATTAACTCAGTAGTTAAGTCATGTTTTTTTCCATCTTAAACTTCTGTCAAAAGTTAGATGTTTTCTATCTTTTAAAGATCTTGAAAGAGTCACACATGCTCTTGTTTTATCACGTTTGGACTATTGTAACTCCTTGTATATTGGACTACCCCAATCCTCCATGTCACGGCTTCAAATGGTGCAAAATGGCTCAGCCAGATTTTTAACAGGGGTTCGTAAACGAGAACACATTATTCCGATTTTAATGTCTCTTAACTGATTGCCAGTGCGTTATAGAATTGAATAAAACTAACTTTTTTCAGTAAGTATTGGTCACGCTGTTTTATCTGTAGCTCCTTTTACCTCTGGTGTTCCTCAAGGCTCTATTTTGGCTCCCATCTTGTTTTCACTGTACATGCTTCCACTAGGTTCAATTTTTAGGAAGCATAGAGTGTCCTTTCATTTTTATGCTGATGACACCCAAATCTATTTACCTTTACAACACAATGGCAAGAATGGTTTAGAAACCTTGCTTGCATGCTTAGCTGATGTAAAAAAAATTTGCATTTAAATGAGGGAAAGACGGAAGCAATTGTCTTTGGACCCTCTGTGGGTAAAGGAAAACCAACTTTTAACTGTGGTCATTTAAACTCTTATATCAAACCAACGGTGAAAAATTTGGGATTTCTTTTTGATTCCTCCCTTAAGTTTGACCAACATATTAACTCAGTAGTTAAGTCATGTTTTTTTCCATCTTAAACTTCTGTCAAAAGTTAGATGTTTTCTATCTTTTAAAGATCTTGAAAGAGTCACACATGCTCTTGTTTTATCACGTTTGGACTATTGTAACTCCTTGTATATTGGACTACCCCAATCCTCCATGTCACGGCTTCAAATGGTGCAAAATGGCTCAGCCAGATTTTTAACAGGGGTTCGTAAACGAGAACACATTATTCCGATTTTAATGTCTCTTAACTGATTGCCAGTGCGTTATAGAATTGAATAAAACATTTTGCTGTTTGTTTTTAAGTCCTTAAATGGTCTGGCACCTCCTTGTTTGTCAGATCTTGTAAATGTGAATAGGTCTGCCAGATGTTTGCGTTCCTCAGACAGTATTACTCTGTCATATCCAAGATCAAGATTGAAGTTGAAAGGTGACCGTGGTGGCCGGTCCCAGGTTATGGAACCGTTATGGATCTTCCCCTGTGAGATCCACATCTTCTGTATATGATTTTAAATCTAAGTTACAGTCTCATCTTTTTATTCTTGCATTGAATTCATTATAATTCTTGGTCTCATTTGAACTTATGTTTTAGTTGTATTATATTATTATTATTCTTTTTATTTTACCTTTCCTCTTTTTTCTTTTCTTTTCTGTTGTTAATTTAGTAATATTCATTATTTTGTAATGATTTTATTATTTTTTTTTATTTTAGTTTTTATTTTAGTTTTTTTTTTTGCGGAGCACAGTCCACAGCTTACTTTTAAAGTAAAAAAAAAAAATGTCCAGATGATGAAAGAAATGTTTATCATCTTCAAAGTATTTCTTTTCATTTTTCATGTCTTCCTTTGATCAATGTGTGAAAGGAAACAAAACAAACAAAAACAATCTCTACCTACACATTAATGTCACATATCTTTCTCAGAGCAAGCATTCATTGGATTGTAATTTTGCAGCAAATAGCTGAAAAGAGTGAAAGGACGGCTTTTTTGCCATCACCTGTGATGGATTTTGAATCTGGGTGGCCATTATAGAATTGTGGCATGGCAAGAACATTTGTAAAGGCACTGACATCATTTGTAATCTTGCCAAGCTTTGAATGGAGTCTGTCTTCAAAAAACACAGCGTGTCCTAAAACAATCAGCACGGCACTTTTGGGGCATTTGCAGCGATCGCTGCCTAATCCTTTTAAGCATTCACTTCACCTCTATTACTGAGAGTGTGGAGAAATGGCAGAAGACGGAAAAGCTCTTTAAAGTCCCTCATGTCACCGACGCTGAAGAGGGTAAAACACATGGAGACTCCATCCAGAGTGGGATCGTGACCTTGGCCCGAGTCAAGAAATCCAGAAATGAATCCACTTCAGCCAGCAGTTAGAAGGAAATTGTATAGCTTTACCCGAGTGTCAAGCTTGAGATCCGAGTGATGTACTTAAAGATGCGTGTTGAATGTGATTGCAGTTTTATTTCCAAGATCTAACATGTGATTTTCACAGATGTTTGCACCTGTATCCTTTCATAAATGACTATTATTTATATATTATTAATGACTAATTACTTATCAGAATGTTAAAATCATCAGCTAGATAAAGATGTTCATTGGCTTTAAGCAATTTAGCACATAATTACAATCGCATATCTAACAAAAAGAAAACAGAGCAGCAATTACGGGCCCAGCACAGCATCAGAATAACATATGAATATATAGCAGCTTCCCTGTAGATGATTTTGGATGTAAAGTATAACTATTTATAAGACAAATGCTTTTAACATTTGACCAATGGTGTTGAAAAAGTGTTTTTTTTTTTTTTTTAAGATATACTGTTATAATAGGATACCTCATAGTTGGTTATATTATATCAGACTCTCTGCGATGTTATTTCGAAGAGAAACTACAAAAGTATAATTAGAGAATACTATAATATGTGTCTAATGCCACTAACAAATTTTTTTAGATGATTTAAAGTATCCAGAGTTGCATTTCAAATCTTCATTGGGGAGCAAGTGATGGAATGCTACATTTCTCCAAATCTGATGAAGAAACAAACTCATCTACATCTTGGATGGTCTGAGGGCAAGTAACAAAAGAACAAAACTGAAAATACACATTGTGAGTAATCACATTTTGTACCAAATGTCGGCTTGTAGTCGTTATGATGACATGTCAAAACATTATATATTAATATAGAAATGTGATATGCATAAAAAAACTGTTCGGTTCTGTCCTCTGGAGCATGCTCCTCACCTCATGTTTGATATCCACCTCAGCGTTTCTCCTGGAGTGGGCGGTCAGACACAGATGAGAGCTGACTCTATAACAACGGTCAGGAATTCACATGCAGGCTTTATTACACTTTCTGTGTAGCTACTGGCATTTTTCAATATTGTTCAACAAGTGCAATCTGCTCCGTACAACATCATTTGATTGGTGAAATATATTATTTATTTTGGAAGGAACGTTTTCAGCAAGGACCTACCGGAATGAAATATATATGAAGAACAACTAATAAGATTGTCCGAGTTTATTCCATGCTGAGTTGTGAAGGCTGATCTGTTGCCAGAGGGTGATCTTATTAAAAGTTTCTACCAGAAAAGTGCCCGCTCTCCAACTGCCAACAATTTCCTCTTCTGATTCATTTATTGCTTCTTCTTCTTCTTTTCCCCCCCTCATTGTCCGAACAAATGAAAAACAGGATTCTCAACATCTTTCTGGGATTCTAAGGCCCTGTCCACACGAACGCGGTTATTTTTAAAACCGCAGCTTTTTCTACGCGGCTAGGCCATTCGTCCACACGCAAACGCGGCACTAGTTCACTGAAACCGAACATTTTTGAAAACGCCTGCCAGGGTGAAGATTTTCAAAAAACTCTGGTTGCAGTGTTATCGTTTAGACAGCGAAACTGGAGTTTTTGGCTTGTGACGTCGGAGCCTGTTTTTAAAAATACCTGTGTACGTGTGGACATGGCCTAAGCATTTCAAAGTGCAAACAAGTGCTTCATTTGTCCTGTGGATGAAGAAGATGTTCAGTTTCTCACCTCACTGAGCCAAAAGTATTTTACCTTCCTTTAAAATAATAATGACTTTCTCTCTTTTTTTAATGTTTATGAAATAAGTCTCTTCTGCTCACAAATTCTGCATTTATTTGATAAAAAATACATTAAAAACAGTAATATTGTGAAATATTACTACATAAATTTTTTTTATATATATATATATATATATATATATGTATAAACACACACACACACACACACATTCACAGATACATGAATACACATACAGGAGTTATCAGAATGAACTTGTAATGTTGATTTTATTTTTTATTTTTTTGGTGTTTATGCATTCAATTGTGTTGTGTTTTTAGGGTTGAAGGAAATGTCCGTGAACTTAACAGAAGTACTGGTAATTTTCTGCCATTATCTGTTTTTCTACAGATTTTTTCTTACAGTTTAGACAAGATAATATATTAAATCCATGACATTTAGTCTGAGGCGGAATAGATTTTATATATATATATTTTTTTTTAAGACCCTTCAGGGCTTTTTTCGTGTTATGTTTTCTATGTTAAAAAGTCCATGCTGGTTTGATTTTCATAAAATTCCTCTGTACAGCATTAAGAAGGGACATTTATTCACACGCAGGGACCTTTCTCTTCCGTATGTTGGTTGTGTTTCATTTCTAAAGGCGTTTAGTTTCGTTTCTTTCATGTATCTTTAATTCTACTGCAAATGAAAGCGCTTGTGTGTCCGTCATTTGAATTTCCTCCCTGGAGTTCAAGCCAGGTGTGTCCAAACCATTATAGTGTGGCGATGGCTCCCTCCTGTGTCATTAACATAGAGACAGAAGATGCTTCCAAACCTTTGAAGGACGAAAAAAATGAGAAAGCTGGAGAAAGATGAGGTGACGTGATGGACGACACAGAGAGAAAGAGACGACGGAATTATGAACAGAGCAGAAGGGAGTCGGAAAGGAAGAGTGAAACAAGATGAAGAACGAGAAGAAAGGATATATGCTGAATGAGAGCAGAAAATAATGAGATAAGAGAGAGCAGCACACATGTGAAATCATTATTCTGAAGGACTTTGTCTCTCTCGTCACGTCTCAGCTGATCTTCCAGAGTCTTGTCACGACATGGCCGCCATTTCAGAGTCTGCTCACGTTAAGCCTGAGTCCCCGGCCAAGATGGCCGCCACGCCTGAGTCCCCGGCCAAGATGGCCGCCACGCCTGAGTCCCCAGCCAAGATGGCCGCCACGCCTGAGTCGGACACAGAACTTGGGCCAAGACTGAAAAGACTGATAGCTAGCGTGATGGACTTACCAAAAGAGACGACGGAATTATGAACAGAGCAGAAGGGAGTCGGAAAGGAAGAGTGAAACAAGATGAAGAACGAGAAGAAAGGATATATGCTGAATGAGAGCAGAAAATAATGAGATAAGAGAGAGCAGCACACATGTGAAATCATTATTCTGAAGGACTTTGTATAGGAACTGTTCTGCCAGCTGTGATTTTTGTAGATTTCAAAAAAGCCGTGCAACAGGGTTCACTCGCCAAGTGCCAAGTCAGTGTAAAAATTGCCTTTGCCAGTGACTCGCCAGTTGGCTGGAAACTTTATAAGGAAATGCAACATAATACATGGATTAAACGATGTAGCTGATGCAAATCAAGATATATAAACTACATACAGAAGAGAACATCTGTCACGGCTCACACTTCTTTTATGATTTTGATCTTAATTTATTACCGTATATTACTATACGGGTTTTATTTATTAAATTTTTTTTTTTTTTTTCAGTTTTACTACTCTTATAACACTGTGATTTATATGCATTAATTAAAGGAATAGTTCACCAAAAAATGAAAATTCGCTAAAAAAGGAAATCACCCTCAGGCCATCCAAGATGTAGATGAGTTTGTTTCTTTGTCAGAACAGATTTGGAGAAATGTAGCATTACATCACTTGCTCACCAGTGGACCCTCTGCAGTGAATGGGTGCCGTCAGAATGAGAGTCCAAACAGCTGATAAAAACATCACAATAATCCACAAGTAATCCACAGCTGTAATGTGGTGTTTTGGGTTGTGTTTCTTGTTCATGTTTTCATGTCTTTTATTTTGGAGTTTAGTCATGGTCCCTGTTTGTGTCATGCTTGGTTGTCTTAGTTGTCTTAGTTGTTTCCCATTGGTTTGTTCGTCATGTGACCCTCCTTGTTTGCTATAAGTAGCCCTCATAGCCCTCATG
>NW_015627534.1:142570-145442 GCF_001515625.1 Sinocyclocheilus rhinocerous
TGCTATAAGTAGCCCTCATGTTGCCATTGTCTCTGGTCGTGTATTGAAGTTGTAACCCACTGTCGGTGAGTCAAGTCTGTTCATGCCTAGTCAAGTCTGTTCATGCCTCGTCAAGTCAAGTCAAGTCTGTGTCTCTAGTCTTCGTCTGTTTGGATTATTTTTGGATGTTTGGATCACTGTAAATAAACTGCACTTGGGTTCTTCACTACGCTCGCCTTCAGTGGACTGGATTCGTTACAACAGCACTCCAGTCCATCCATCACTTAACATCTTGTGAAGCCAAAAGACGTGTGTTTGTAAGAAACAAACCCAGCATTAAGGCTTTTAATTTTAAAGCATTGCTTCTGGCTAAAATATGTTTTAGACTGTTTTCTTTTGTAAACGTTGTTTGATCTGTGCATGTTTCTCACTTGATTCAGATTCAGACAAGACAACTTTTTTTCACTGAAGGAAGCGTTATTATGGTTTTTCTTTACTCAAATTTTAGCTGGAAGCAATGGTTTTAAGTTAAAATGTTTTAATGATGGATTTGTTTCTTACAAACACAGCTTTTGGCTTCACAAGATGTTAATTGATGAACTGGAGTGGATTACTTGTGGATTATTGTTACTTTTTTATTTTTATTTTGTTTCTTTTACCCTTCAATTGGCAATTCAGCTGGAATTTGCTGCTCAGATTCAATTGTATCAAATCGTATTGGACTGAACACTAAGGCAGTTCAAAATGCCAACACCCAAGCAAAAGTGCCAAATACCCAAATTTGGCACCAACTATTTTTATTTCTAGGCATTTTAACACATTGGAAAACAACATAAAAGGGTTTACTTCTCTAAGTGCTCTTCAAGTGATCTTCATCAAAGAGAGACGCTTGTACTTCACTCTTGATTTGCAGCGATCCTGCGCTAGATCATAAAATCCTCTTCTTTTTTTTTTGGTCTGTTTTCCTGTTTTGGCACCATTTGATGAGGTCAAGTTGAGATCTGAATGCCAGGAACAAAGAAACTGGCATGTCAGCTGCGCATTAAACAAATGAAAGGAGGTCTAAACTCACAGCAGCGTTCACAATCGGCAGAGCGGTGCACAATAAGAGTTATTCCACAAAAGGCTGCCATTTCGATTTCCGCTCCTTTAATAGTTTAATGAATGCAAGAGCCACAGTGTTATGCATAGCAGATATTATCTCCTATCTGAGATGAGGTGCCAATGGGGACAAAATAACAAAACAGCCTTTAGAGTCATTTTCCTTCCCACAACCTTTTGCTGTCTCGTTGTGAGGTTTTCGGATTAATTGCCTTTAATGTTTTCAGAAATGTGTCGATACTGTTTTGACCGGCATTGAAGAGGATTTTCCTTCTTTCCCTTTATATGAAGTGCCTGTTTAGTAGTTTGTGAAGCTGCTTTAAGGAGCATCAGTGCATGCACTAAATTATGAAATTGTGCAGCATTTGATGACTGTGCCACTCTTGAAAAGCTCCAGCCGCCATTGACCCACAGGTCAAACATCACTCCAAAATGGCTTTATTAGGTCACGCGTGTAATTCAGACGCTTAATAATGAGGGACATGCATTCATTAAGATGAAGGCAGCCGCTTAATTGCACAGTGTCTGATTAAAAACCTGGAGGTGATTAGATTGACTAATGAGAGTAAACACAGAGGCGGCGGATTGAGCCTCAGAGGTTTCTGTACTGCCTCATTTCTCTCGTCTGCGCCGTCTGTTGTGATGGAGATCACGACCGCTCGTCTTTTATAGGCGACCTTTGAGCATTTTACATTTGTGCTTTAGGAATGTTTAGGAAAACATTTTTTTTGTGAGTTCTCTTAATCTTTGTATTGATGACTCTCTGTGAACGACTTGTCGAGTATACTAGTGTTTGTCTCAGTGAGTTTATGTGTTGTCTGTTCTTTACACCTCCTTGAGTTTTGTTTCCCACGGACTTTCTCTGTTTCTACCGCTCTGGAAAACCATGTGTTTACGTCAAGTGCAAGTTTTTATTCAATTGCTGCTGTTGTTTTTTTTTTTTCTTTCGAAAGTGGCAAATTGTGGCAAAAAATGAACTTTAACTACAACACAAATGTAAAAAAAAAAAAAAAAAAGTCATTTTGATTTTCATTTTGTTGTCATGACTATAGCATGCATTGATTCAAGTCAAATTTTATTTTTATTTTTCTTCTTCTTCTTCTTCTTCTCCTCAAATTCACAACTAATTGGAGTCATATAGAAATATATTTTTATATGATTTCAAATAAGAAAAGAGAGTGGATTGTTAAGTTCATCTCTAAGTTTATTTTCTCCACAGTTTTTTTTTCCCCTCTGTAACAACATAAATATAAGCTAAAACAAAGCCTGCTGCACATAAATATAGTATAAATAAATAAATAAAGTCAATATTGTCCGTCCAACATATTTTACACCCTATTACTATTTATCACAATTATTATTATTATTATTATTATTATTATTATGTTATACTATAATTGGTAGAAAATGAACTAAAGTAGCCTGCATTGATTCCACAGTAAATTTCTGAATATCAATGCTATAAATACCTAGTAGCATTTTTTGCACTATCTGTGCTGTTGTTGATTGCTTGCTTATTTATGTATATATGTTTACTTAAGTTCTTAGCTATTGTTTTGTTTTTTTGTTTTTTCTTATAAAGATAATTAACACTCATTTTTTAATTATGGTGTTTATAAATTATGTTTATAATAGCAAATACAGTATGTTTAGAATCCAATGTCAAACATTATATGAATTAGTTCATTGTCTCCATGTAATGCATTAGTTGGCAGCCACTGTAATTCAGCAGTGTGATATGGCTTGTTTTCTTGCTTTATTGCAGAGAATGACCTAACCTTCACCATTTTCA
>NW_015627534.1:145587-178794 GCF_001515625.1 Sinocyclocheilus rhinocerous
AAATATATATATATATATATATGGCAAAATACTGGCAATTGATAGACAGAGTGCCATAAATGAAATTTACTCTCAGTAAGTCCTCTAATTAAGCAGAATATACAGTATTGTACACAGACCAGAATATTACTGTATGCATTTGTTATAAAATGTTGACCATATTATTAGTATTGAAAGTAGGGCTGTTAAAATAAATAATTTAAAATAATGAATTTTCTGTTGTTTTGATGAAAGAAGACGTACAGTATAACCCGAATGACAGCAGGTTTTGAGCTGAAATGTCTTGAGTTTGCTGCTTCAGACTGTGTATCACAAAAAAATGTATCACTGTGTGCTTGTGAGAGAATGTTAGAGACTGAAAGACTGAAGCATTCATAAACAACACTCTGATGAATATTATATTACAGACACAGGACTGATGCTGTTGACTGTGATCCTTTCTCAGGTCAATATGATGAATATCTCAGTCTATATGATCATATGTGTGTTATATGATCCAGTGCGCTCGTCCTGCTGACCCACTTCAGTATGCCATTAAAATAACTAATGCACGATAACACTGCAAAAATCCCCCCCGCACCACCCTTAAAAATAAATAAATTTTCCGCTTATTTTCCTGATGTGCTTTGAAGCACTGCTCTTTTATTTCTCGCTTGATGTTGTTGTTGCTTTCTTTGAAATCATCCAATCTAAGGCCTTTGGTCTTGAGGTTCAGAGTCTTTGGTGGCTCTCTGGTACTTATATGATCCAGTGCGCTCGTCCTGCTGACCCACTTCAGTATGCCATTAAAATAACTAAAGCACGATAACACTGCAAAAATCCCCCCCGCACCACCCTTAAAAATAAATACATTTTCCGCTTATTTTCCTGATGTGCTTTGAAGCACTGCTGTTTTATTTCTCGCTTGATGTTGTTGTTGCTTTCTTTGAAATCATCCAATCTAAGGCCTTTGGTCTTGAGGTTCAGAGTCTTTGGTGGCTCTCTGGTACCGAAGCTGTGTGCTCAATGAAATCACGTTTGACCTCAGAGTGGCTTTGCCATATGGTCTAATTCTATACAGAAAAATATGGATATGATGATTGTATACAGGATGTCTGAATTAATTTTCAGCTCAGACAAGCAAACACACTGGTCAAGAACTGCATGATAGAAAGTCTGCACTGCATTTTTTTTTGTCCTACATTTGAAAGCTTTAATATGTTTTTGCTTATGTAAAATAATCCTTGCATTTTTAACAAACAGATAAATAAATAAATAGTGAAATGGGTTTATAAAGTGTTTATTTAAGTATGTTTACTTTATACTGATTTAATAATAATAATAATAATAATAATAATAATAATAATAATTTTATTTAAGTAAAAATCGTAATGGTCCTACAGTAGGCTTCATTTTTCTTAGTGCAATGTTTTTATTTTCAAAAATATTGTATATTTCAATGTGAAAACATATTAAGAAATTTTAGACTTATTTAATATATTTTATTTTTATTTATTTATTCATTCATTCATTTTTATTTTACTTATTGTTTTTTTTCCTTGTGATTGGGGGTTGTAATTTTATTCATGGCATTCACCATCCTGTCACCTGAGCAACTCTACAGAGGTTTTTCATCCTCTCGTGTAGGTCAGTAGCACTTCTAGATAATAAATTGTGATGTAACATTGCCAGACTACAATTGTCATTTCAGTTGTTGATTAGATCATCTGCGTGTTTGCTACAGACATACATGTATTCATATGAAAATTGTGAAATCATTAATGCTGAGTGTTAAGTCTGTATTATATCATCAGCAACAGACAGACACCTCACACACTACCAGCTCCCGCGGGACAGACATGTGATACATATGTAATGAATGTGAAGCTTGTGGAGTGCCGATGTTGACTGTCATCTTATTCCAGTATCTCCTTCATTGGCTATCTATCTGTGTAACGCCAAATGCGCTCTCTCATTGAAGATTCTTCAGTATAATAGATCAGGGAGCCCCTGAGCAAAGACTCAACACATCAAGATTTACACCAAACACAAACTGCTTATAAAGAAATAGAGTGCAAGCTGTGGCAGCCTTAGAGGAAGAGTGAAGAATGAACTGGTGAGACATCAGTTAGAACAAAATCAGGCCAAAATGAAGTTCATTTCAAGAGTATGAAACAGCTTTCCAGAGTGAAGTTCCCAGAAAAAAGTTAACTCCGGCTGGTAAACATTTTCAAACTACCATAAGTCTGTGGCCGTTACCTAGGTAATCCGCACCTTTGACACTGAAATCTTCTCCAGTTTATTTCTTCTGTTCAGACCGTTGAGGTCAGACATAAGTAAAAACATCAAAACACTGAAGAGCTGCTTTATAGTAGAAAATGAGGTTGTAATTCTGATTGCCTGGAGTGCTGAATTACAGAGCTCAAACTTGTTACTTCTGTTGTGAGTTTCTCAACAGTGGAAGCTGTCGGGTAAACTTCTATAGCGGTGAATGGGAGACTACATTAAATATATTTGTTTGTGGTCCCATTTGATCAAATAGCAAAATAAAAATTCCACAATTGTGTTTCCACGACTTTCAAAAAGAGGGAGAAAAATAGAGAGAGAGATTGATTGTGGCAGTCAGAATAGAAAACAAAGAATAGAAATAAAATTTACTGTCACTCCCATTGACGCTGTATTATAAACACTCTCACTGCAGCATTAACTTTTACCTGTTAAAGTTTATCCAGTTTCTTCAGGAATTAAAATTTTGGCTGCTTTTACGACCAGAGGCTGCGCAATAAAACTCATTGATTTTTATTGTGAGAAACGACACATTGACCGTTCCAAGGTGGCGGACGTTTATACTGATTTAATAATAATAATAATAATAATAATTTGTTATTATTTTGTAATATTTAAGTAAAAATCGTAATGGTCCTACAGTAGGCTTCATTTTTCTTAGTGCAATGTTTTTATTTTCAAAAATATTGTATATTTCAATGTGAAAACATATTAAGAAATTTTAGACTTATTTAATATATTTTATTTTTATTTATTTATTCATTCATTCATTTTTATTTTACTTATTGTTTTTTTTCCTTGTGATTGGGGGTTGTAATTTTATTCATGGCATTCACCATCCTGTCACCTGAGCAACTCTACAGAGGTTTTTCATCCTCTCGTGTAGGTCAGTAGCACTTCTAGATAATAAATTGTGATGTAACATTGCCAGACTACAATTGTCATTTCAGTTGTTGATTAGATCATATGTGTGTTTGCTACAGACATACATGTATTCATGTGAAAATTGTGAAATCATTAATGCTGAGTGTTAAGTCTCTATTATATCATCAGCAACAGACAGACACCTCACACACTACCAGCTCCCGCGGGACAGACATGTGATACATATGTAATGAATGTGAAGCTTGTGGAGTGCCGATGTTGACTGTCATCTTATTCCAGTATCTCCTTCATTGGCTATCTATCTGTGTAACGCCAAATGCGCTCTCTCATTGAAGATTCTTCAGTATAATAGATCAGGGAGCCCCTGAGCAAAGACTCAACACATCAAGATTTACACCAAACACAAACTGCTTATAAAGAAATAGAGTGCAAGCTGTGGCAGCCTTAGAGGAAGAGTGAAGAATGAACTGGTGAGACATCAGTTAGAACAAAATCAGGCCAAAATGAAGTTCATTTCAAGAGTATGAAACAGCTTTCCAGAGTGAAGTTCCCAGAAAAAAGTTAACTCCGGCTGGTAAACATTTTCAAACTACCATAAGTCTGTGGCCGTTACCTAGGTAATCCGCACCTTTGACACTGAAATCTTCTCCAGTTTATTTCTTCTGTTCAGACCGTTGAGGTCAGACATAAGTAAAAACATCAAAACACTGAAGAGCTGCTTTATAGTAGAAAATGAGGTTGTAATTCTGATTGCCTGGAGTGCTGAATTACAGAGCTCAAACTTGTTACTTCTGTTGTGAGTTTCTCAACAGTGGAAGCTGTCGGGTAAACTTCTATAGCGGTGAATGGGAGACTACATTAAATATATTTGTTTGTGGTCCCATTTGATCAAATAGCAAAATAAAAATTCCACAATTGTGTTTCCACGACTTTCAAAAAGAGGGAGAAAAATAGAGAGAGAGATTGATTGTGGCAGTCAGAATAGAAAACAAAGAATAGAAATAAAATTTACTGTCACTCCCATTGACGCTGTATTATAAACACTCTCACTGCAGCATTAACTTTTACCTGTTAAAGTTTATCCAGTTTCTTCAGGAATTAAAATTTTGGCTGCTTTTACGACCAGAGGCTGCGCAATAAAACTCATTGATTTTTATTGTGAGAAACGACACATTGACCGTTCCAAGGTGGCGGACGCGTCAACGTGCCTGGAGCGGTCAAATGTGGAATCTACTTATACTTATCTATGCTTATACATAGCTTTTGCTGCGTCCCAATTCGCATACTATCCATCCTAAATAGTATTCAATATTATAATTAGTATGTCCCGAATCCTACCCGGTCTCATGGCAAAAACGTACCTGGGAAAACATTTTCGCAATACGCGAAATACGTACCAATAAGTACATATCACTGCAGTTTCCAAAAGAAATGAACACTAGAGGCAGTAAAACTCCGACACCTTTTAAATTATTTTCACACAAAGTATGATTTACAGAGTTTCATACGCATTTTACGCATTAATAAAGCGTAATTTTCGCACAATTACTTGAAGAGTATTATGTTGTGACTTCAAAACATTTTTAATATGCTGGGAGATTTGAAAACTGATGCTTTTGAATGTTAGCACCGCACATATCCAGCTTCATATCAATGGGTTTCCATGGACGATAGGTTTGTTCGGTAGCTAACGGAGTACGGAGACGTACTTGAGAGGTGAGGAACTCCGGTTCGATTCCCGTGTAACTACGGTTCAACAAAACAGTTCAAATCTGCATATAAGGAAGTAAAAATGGCACGGTTGCATCAAAAAATGTGTTTTTATATCAGTTTTGCATTTGTTAACACTATCGGGTAGGTTTAGGGTTGGGTTTGGCGTAGGGCATATTTCCAACACTATAGAGCATTAACTTTTAGGGACAGTCCCCGGATATTTGAATTCTGAACCGCCATAAATGTACCCAGAGGTACGTATTTTTATGAGACTGGTTTGCCCGAATCGAAGGATGTAGAGATGAATATTCCAGAGGTACCTGGATGGTTTACTATTTTTTGAACAGTTGTTGCACATTCATCATGTTTGTTGTTTAATATAGTTGAATTAGCATTTTCCAGTAAGTTTGATCTGTTATTAAATAAACTTAATTTCTTCAAATTCGCCCCCTCATTCAAGTCCTCGGTTCACTTGCGCTCATAGTATATTAATATCAGCACAGCATCAGTTTTAGCTTCAAGCATGCTCAGCATCTCCAGCTCATCGGTTCTCAGTATGTCGAACGTGTCCGAAAGAAACGAATCTCAGTATGTCGAAAGTTTTCCGAAATGTCGAACATGCCCGAAAGAAATGGTTCTCGGTTCAGTGTACTGGTGATTCGAGAACTGTTGACTCGTGAACCGCTGTAGCAGTACCGTTTGTTCGGTAGTACACGCATGCTCAGTATATCAGCTGCTCGTGCTCATCGGTTCTCTCAGTCTGCACAGCATGTTTCAGTGCTGTTGGAGTTACAGGAGTAACATAAACTCTGGATATTGGTTTATTGCGAGTCGTAGGGACTTGTCAGGCATGTCTGAAAGTGAGAGACTTTAGAAAATTGTGGATCAGTGCTGACTCGAGATGCAAACTGTTTTGAACGATTCAGTCCGATTTGGTGAAATGGTTCAACCGGTTCACTAAAAAGAACTGGTTCAAAAGAACGATTTGTTCGCGAACTGGACATCACTATGAGAGTGTAATGCACCTGTTACCCAGGGGTCGGGATGTTTGCTAACAGTACATAGCTGCAAGGGTATTTCAAACTTTGTTTTACCCCTAAGTAAAGAATTTAAAAAAAGAACCGTGCATACATAGGGGTCTTTAAAAAATCAAGCTACTTTTGCTCAAACTGGGGCTAATGAAAACAACCCAGACATTCAGCTTTGGCATACAAGTCATCTCACACTATTTATGCATCATGCATTACACCTTAAGATGTGCTTGTTGAGGAGCATTCAAGCATCAGACTTAACATTTTCAACCTGCCCAATGATACAGAGAACAGAAATTCCTCAGACTTACATTAAAGGAGAGACCAGAGCCACATCAATGAGACTTTTGACTTGGGCACGTAAGTTACAACACAAAATACTCTAGCAACCACATGATAACGCTATGCTCTACTTTTGCACAAGCAAGAAAATACAACAATCCAATTGGACTTCCTCTTGTCTCTGAATATATGGGCTGGTCAGTTTGACTTGTCTGGATAATGGGTGTCCTATTGAGGCTCTGGATCTTTTCCTGAATTCTGTCGTGCTGCCTTGGCAACCCTTATTAACACTCTTTCCTTCCTGAGAAACTGCTTTGTTCATCACATAATAACTCCCCACTGAGAATACAGTACATGCGGTCTCAAGAGTTTATATTGTTACCTGGTAACAGAAAGTCCAGACCAGCATGCAGATGTTGATCTCCGTGTCCATCTCTCTCTTCCCAAATCATTCACAGTGCCCGGAAGGACTGAGGCCCATGAAGGATGGTTCAGGCTGCTATGACTACTCTCTGGGAACGGACTGTACGGACGGCTTCAATGGAGGCTGTGAGCAGCTGTGTCTTCAGCAGCTGGTTCCTCTTCATGATGACCCGACGTCCAGCAATGTGCTCATGTTCTGCGGGTGAGAGAAAACACACGTGCATGAATATGAACCCAAGCACATAAAGAGCACATTCAGTGGGTATAGAAAATAATCACCCCCTTTAAAATAACCACATTTTGTTGTAATGAAGACGGACACAGTTTTTCTTTTACCCAGCCGTATTTACTCAGTGCAACTTATAACATCCAAGTGAAAGATATAACACCAACATGTCAGAAAAAATTTAAAAAACACAATCACTGAGTTGGAAAAAGGATCACCCCCTTGTGTCAATATTTTGTCGAAGCACCTTTTGCTTTAATTACAGCCTTTAGTCTGTTGGGATTTGTCTCTACTAACTTTGCACAACTCGAATTTGCAATATTTGCCCACTCCTCTTTGCAGAACTGCTTAAGTTCAGTTCAATTTGATGGTGAGCGTTTGTGGACTGCAGTCTTCAAGCCATTCCACAGATTTTCAGTGGGGTTTCTCCTTCAACCACTGTGTGCTCAGTTTTGCTGTGTGCTTTGGGTCACTGTCATGTTGGAAGGTAAACCTTCTTCCCATTGTCAATTTTCTGGAAGAGGGCAGCAGGTTCTCCTCAAGAATTTGACAGTATTTTGCCACATCCATTTTTCCTTCTATCCTGACAAGAGTTCCAGTCCCTGCTGCAGAGAAACACCCCATAACAGATATCACCACCTTCATGCTTTACTGGAGGAATGCTGTTATATGGATGGTGAGCTGTAGTGGATTTCTGACAGACATATCGTTTGGTGTTGAGGCCAAATAATTCAATTTTAGTCTCATCTGCCTCAGAATCTTCAAGGTGTGTTTTGGCAAAGCTCAGTCATGACTGCATATGGCCTTTCTTGAGGAGTGGCGTTTTTCTTCAACCCTCCCATACAAGCCACATTTGTGGAGAATTTGTGATATTGTTGTCACATGCACACAATGACCACTCTTTGTCATAAACTCCTGCAGCTGCTTGCTCTTTTCATGCAGAGCTAATCGAAATGACCACAGCTGATCAAAGTTGAAAGTCAGATGGCTTTGTGCGCCATTGAGAAGGTGATCACCTACACCTGATTGAGTTTCCAAGTCATATTTAGGAGGTGGTTATCCTTTTTCCAACTCAGTGAATCTGTTTTTTTTTTCTCTCTCTCTCTGACATGTTGGTGTTATATCTTTCACTTGGATGCTGTAAGTTGCACTGAGTAAATACAGCTAGATAAAACAAAAACTGTGTCTGTCTTCATTTCAGGCTGCAAAGCAACAAAATGTGACTATTTTAAAGGGGGTGATTATTTTCTTTATCCAGTGTACGTCCATCCAGAGATTGGTGACATTGTAATATATGCACATATATTAAATATCCATATATGAAATAGATGTCATATAAAGTAAAAACATATATGAAAACTATTAGAAACCATTTTCTATATTATATATTCATCTAGCACAAACAAACATGTATGTGTAATACATTTTTGGACATACATGTCATGTACATGTATATCCATCTTAAAACAGACAATATCTCTTACAATTTTTTAAAAGTCTGCATCACAGTACATTACAGAATTCAGCTGATATGAGTGTGTATGGTATTAACATACAACTCATCCATTTCTTTGATAAAGATCACTTTAACATACATTAATTGAACTACCATTTTATTATCTGAATGAAATCTCAACACTGTCACTGTGTGTGTGATGAACAGGTGTGTGCAGGAATACAAGCTAGCCGCTGACAGCCGCTCCTGTCTTCTCCTGGCTGATCACTGTGAAGGGCCAAAGTGCCCGAAACAAGACTCACGCTTCAACGACACACTCTTCAGTGAGATGCTCCGCGGGTACAATAACAAAACTCAACAGGTGATCCTGGGACAAGTTTTTCAGATGACCTTCAGGTGAGTTTTTGTGCAGTAAGCTTTATGTCTGGGGTGTTTGGCAATTTAGTCCTTAACATATGTGCAGTTTTATTCTCCAGATTCTTGAGGGTTGTATTTTGAGTGCAAAAGCCAGGCTCTAGAAATACAGAGTTCTGGCATGAAACTCTAGATGGCGCAGTCCGATAGGGCTAACTCAATCTGACCTAATGACATCATTATCACATGGCACAGCTGATTGGTTCTCTCTTGTATCGGTAGCCAATGAGCTCGCTGCTCAACATTCAAATATATGATTAGTTCTTGCCGTAGCAGTTGCAGCTTTATTCAGAAACCCTCCACCTTCCCCAGCTCCACCTGTATAGATCTGCTACGAGGTGATTCATGTATGCTATATGGGGTTATTTCATGTATGTTATATTTGCAGCAGCAATATTTCTTACATGCTCACAGCAGCATGTTGTGGATGTATTGGCAGTAGCAAGTCTCAGTACTTGCTCTGCCGCAGCAGCAGCAGCGTAGCAGATCTATTCCGCCAATACCAAATACATTAACAATGTCATGTACATTACCATGCCAATGCCTCCGAGAGTTGTCATGACAAAAGTACATTTATTGAAATAAGATTGTGAACATAGGAACCTTTCGAGTTAAAAATACAGAGAGCTCAGAGTTTCTTGTGTGTTGTTACCTGTAAGTGTGCACTTGACGTCAAACATGTATCCATCGGTGAACTCTTTTCAAGTCACATTTTGTTTTGCATATTAAAAAACTTACCAGCAACTTTCTCCATTCATTACCACAATGGTCACCACCAGCGATTACTTAATTACTTTGAGCCAGTAAATGTACTCAAATTATTTCTGTATTGAAATTATTAGAGCATAAACACTTACATATTAAGTTTTATATTGTACCCTAACATCTGATTTCATTATATCAGTCGCAATGTTCATGTCCTCAGAAAAGCCACTTGATCTGTTTTTATTTATTTTATTACCTTCAAACATTTATTTGCTTTATAAATCAAAGTTTGTAAGGATGTGATTGTTGGTTTGGTGCTTTGGTGTCTTTATTGAAGAAATTTTTGGAATCCCTATGGAGAAAATTCATGGAAAAATACTTCTAAATGGCACTCAAAAAGCAGGCAGTAATGCTTTTGCACTATAGCAGTATGCTGTGATAATTCCAAGATACGTCAGTTATGATTTGTGTACTTTGATTTTGGTCTAAAGTGAGAGTAATTTTGTTCAGCAAACACATTTTTCAGAAAGGTTCACGTTTAAAGAGAAATTAAATTAATTTACAGCCTACACGGCTGCTTCCGTGTCTATTTGCAGCTGTCAAACTCACTCACGTTAGATGGTGTGTTGTGGCGCAGCAGTTCTTCTGATGAACGTAAAACACTCCATCTTTATTAAGTCATCAGTGTTCTGTGTTAGCAGCAATCCCAGCACTACACCACCACTGTCAAACCCCGCAAAACCATTCACTGTCTGAAAATAAAGACAAATGCTTCCTGAGGAAAGACATCTTTGCTGGCCTTCTACTGACAATCATATTATTGTGCACTTCTGATCATCTACTTTTGTCTGGAGGTTCTTATGGACGTATTGTATGCAAGCTTGTTTCTGTCATGGGATAGATAAAAAAGCCACTTTTCTCACTTTTCAATTCTGACTGATTTCTCATAATTGTGAGTTCATATCTCACAATTCAGACTTTTTTCTTGCAGTTCTGAGAAAAAAAAAAACGTTAACTTGCAATTGTGAGATATAAATTTACAGTTAAAACTTAGAATTGCCAGATGTAAACTCTTTCAAGAAATAAAGTAGGAACTGTGAGTTTATATCCCACAATTCTGTGTTTTTTGAGGGGGAAAAAAAGAGATAAAATGTTTTTTTTTTTATATTATTTTATTTTTTATTCCATGGCAGAATCAGGCTTCCATTGTATGACATTATAGAATGTCATTTTTTTATAGTGTAGTTTACTCAATATCAAATTTTATATCTGTTTACTTTATTTTTCAACAGTTTATGGTAATATACTCAACTAAGGCTCTGACTATTGACAAACCTTTCATTTCTTCTGGATCAAGTGGAGGGGCTAATTTGATAGAAAATATCTTTGACAGGTTCTTCCACAAAAACAAACATAACTGCACACATACCCGTAATCACTTACTGACCATAATAGAATTATTATAAAAGCTTTAAAATCATATCATCTGTTTTATTCAAATATATTCAATAACTGGAATGTCAGATTATCATCACCAATTTTCTTTCTTTTTTGAATGAATGAATGAATGAATGAATCAATCAATCAATCAATCAATTAATCAATCAATCAATCAAATGTGTGAATATTGTAGATATCAATTGGAATTGATCTGATTGTAATTTCTAGTTCCTGTTGTTTCTGATGTAAGACATTGTTAGCCAGGGAGGATGGAACTTATTTTACTGATGTGAAAGTTACTAAAACCATAAATCAGGGGTCTCCAAACTCAGTCCTGGAGGGCCGGTGTCCTGCAGAGTTTAGCTCCAACTTGCCTCAACACACCTACCTGGAAGTTTCTAGTATGCCTAGTAAGACCTTGATTAGCTGGTTCAGGAGTGTTTGATTAGGGTTTGAGCTCAACTCTGCAGGACACCGGCCCTCCAGGACCGAGTTTGGAGACCCCTGGTCTAAACCTTCACAATGCATTTAAACATGTTCTCTGTCTTGTGCTTTTATGCACCGAATGGTTTGGTAAAGCTCAAAGAAAGTGGAAAATAATGCACTTATTTTCAGAAAGAACACAATTTTCTCTGCAGGCTGAAGGACAGCCGTGGATTACATTTTTTCAGAAGGGCTCTGTCATGATTTGCTGTGGTCTTCCTTTATTATCTGTAGTGTTATGGCTTTTTGAAGGCAACAAAATAATGTTTGAGCTGAGCAGTATTCTCTGAATCTTCTTTGGATTTATATTTATAGTTGTGAAATGCGTTTACACTTTATTTTAAGGACCAATTCTCACTATTAACTAGTTTCTTATTAGCATGCATATTACTAGCATATTGGCTGTTCATTAGTATTTATAAAGCACATATTAATGCCTTATTCTGCATGTGCACATTTTAGATCCCTTAATCAACTCAATACCAACTACCTTACTAACTATTAATAATAAGCAGCAAATTAGGAGTTTATTGAGGAGTTTCACTTTGCGTTCCCCCGATGAATGTTATAATAAACCCAAACTCACAACAATATGCAGAGATGGAGTTTGAGACGATCTACACATGTAAATGATAACAGTTTGTGTGGAGCAGCATTTACTGTGAACAAAGCCGCTCTGAGATGCACATACATAGCCTACACGCATGTAAATAATTAAAGCTCATATATTAAACCTGCATCGCATATATTTATTTAATTGAATCATAGTGTTTGTGAATTCACAAAAGCATTATGCTTTATTATGATTTTAAAATGGGTTTAATGTATCATGCAGCCTTGGAAGATGGTCTAATAATGCATTTTATGAATTCTAGTCCGTGGAATGCGACACTTCCGGTATTTTGCCGATTACTCAACACAGGCAAAATGCAATCGAAGATTTTTTTTTTTTAATCGAGTACTCGAAGGGATCGAGGGATCGTGACAGCCCTAGTACTTAGTCATGTTAACCAGTGTATTAACCAATGTTAACAAATGAGACTTTAAAAAAATCTACCTACTTAAAAACTTAAGTTCAGTTACTGCCTTAAAGGTCCCATATTGTCAAAACAGAAATTTCCTAGCTTTTTTTCACGATTACTGAGGTCTAGGGGCTATTTAACTACCATATAAGTTTGACTTACTGATATACGTATACATATCATTTTTATACAGATATATATGTACATAAATTGCACTTATTTAATACAAAAGTGGCAATTTTTTTACTTATTATTAAACATTTAACATACAATAAAGTAAACAGTATAGTATGGGAGACCTTGGAAATCACAAAATGAAAAACCCTGAATTAAAATCATGCTCATGTTGGTTTGCACACTGGGTAGGTTTGGGCAAAAATGCGAAAACTGCCACACACTACAAGAGATGCGCTATGGAGATTATGGATGAAACAATTGAAAAATCTGTAATCATTTGCACACATTCATGTCCTTTTGACTGACTTTCTTTTGTGAAACACAAAATAAGTATAAAAGAATATCCAAGCATGTGTGGGACGTGCTGCTGAACATCTCTTGTACTGTATGATCTGTTTTTGAGTTTGTTCTTGCTTTCAGAAACAATTACCTACATTTAGGGATGCACCGATACCACTTTTTCCAGTACTCGCCCGATACCGATACTTTTATTTTTGGTACTTGCCGATACCGATACCGATATTTTTATTGCATTTGTACATTTTTTAAATATTGGGTACAGAAACCAAAAGGGTCATTGTCTCTATGTTTTTGATTGTAGTTTGATTGTAGTGTGTCTGTCTCTGTCCTAGGCCTTTGTTTGACCCTCATCACACTATGTATTTATTTTTTTTTATTTTTTTTCTCTTGAGGGGTTCATGTCCTCAACATCCCTTCAGCAGATGCTTTGATATGTAGATGCAGCTCTTTACTAACTACAAACCCAACAGAAGGGCGACGTGACTCTGAATTGATGCTGCCTGAAGGGCTACAGATGCTTTCAATCACATTTTGCTCATGATAATAATGTTCATCAAACATTGTGCCTAATATTAGTGATATTTATGCAGCTTTGGCCTTATGCATCCAGTTTGTTTCAACAGTTTGTGGAAATTAGTTAATGGCAGAGTGCCTGTAATGATATAGCAAACAACATTCAGGCAAATTTTATGTGTTCAGAATAGAATATGATTTCTGATGATGTTTGCTTTCGGCAAATTAGGGAAAGGCTTGTTCTGTTTGACTTAACATCAAACACAGAGTTTCCTTGGTAACAGTTTTAATAACTTTCATTAATAAGTCATTTTCAAATATTATGTAATGTTTTTAACTGAAAATAGTTATTTTAAATAGTATTCCAACATGGCGAGTTTAAATACGTGCCTCTGCAAATCAGATTTGATAGTTATGGTTGAGGAGAATAGTCAGTGATTAAAATCTGTTCCTCGTACAAAATTATTGTAAGACTTGGAATATAGCACAGCTCTTATGAAAAACAAGTGCACTTAATTACTGAATGTGCACTTGCAGTGTACTTCAAAACTTAAAAGTATATTTAAAAAAAAAACTGTATTAATATAATATTAATGACATAAAATGCCACTTAAATGTACTTAAAGACAGACACTTTTTCTTAACACACTTAAGTAAAATTTTAAGGAGCGACCTTTGTAATACTGTAATGTAATAATGACAATAACTTTATTTATCGTGCACTTTCGGCTTTACAACTTTGAAGATCATTTACATTCACAGACAGCTACATTACACACTGCATGAAAGGCAATATTCAAAATGGCATAATGGGGCACTTTAAGTATATTCTTTTAAAGTATATTATTTCTCTTTAAGTGCATTTTTTATTTATTTATCTATTTATTTATCTATTTGTTTCACTTTTTGTCTCGATTGGAGTCTGACAGCCTTCGCTCATTGTTTGTTTTCATTGTATGTCAAAGACAACAAAATTGCATCTAAAATAGCTGTGGGACAAAATTTTTATTTTTGTTTGAACTTTTCCTTTAAATGCATGCATGTGCGTGCGTGTGTGTGCTGGTGAAACAGAAACTTTTTTGCCTTCATGGGTAGATGCTCTTTCGGCCGACACCCAGTGTACTTTTTTCCCAGCATGCTTTTCTCTCCGGGCTCCTCAGAGATTTGCATCAGGATGGCCACAGTCAGCGCCGCCACAGCGACTAATAGATATTGACATGCCAATCTGAGAAAAGAGGCTCGTAGACTTATTCTGACCGACGCGAGTGGAACATTTCCTTTAAAAGGCATTCAGTGTGGGACCGGAAAGATGAAGACCATCCATCAGAGATGACGGCACTTTGTTGTAGCCGGTTGATTGTTTTTATTTCTTCTTTTTTTTCCCCCTCTGAGAAAGGATGGGAGGGACGGCAACAATATGAAAGCGACAGGCTGCATCTGAATATACATTTTTAAGTGCAACTTTTTAAGTGCACTTAAGTCGCCTTTAATTTGAGTAATATCATATTATCTCCAAGTCTACTTTTTACTTTTTAGATTTGAAGTATATTAAAAGTGCACATTCAATACAATTAAGCACACTTCTTTTTCATACCAATAAGTGATAAAGTTTTCACAAGAGTCTCACCATTGAATTCAAAGCAAATTAAAGGCCAGAGGTTCCAAATTAACTTAGAAACTGAAAATCTGAAGATTATTGCCTTTTTTTTTTTTACTAGAAATGTTGCATTCAGATACATTGTGTGCTGCAGAAGAGAAGGCATTTGAGTTAAATCATCAGAAGGAGGAAAGAGCAGCCGGAGGCAGTAATATTAAAGGGGTCATATGATGCGATTTCAAGTTTTCCTTTCTCTTTGGAGTGTTACAAGCTGATTGTGCATAGATAAGATCCCTGAAGTTGCAAAGACTAAAGTCTCAAAACCAAAGAGATATTCTTTATCAAAGTTAAGACTCTGCCACGCCCCCCTAAAACGGCTCGTTCTAACACGCCCCACATATCTACCTCACTATGTGGAAATATTAGCATAATGCCACCCAAATGTGCACGCAAAGAAAGAAAGGGGTGGTTTCAGTAACCGCAGTTATAGTGTTGAAGCAGCCATGTCAGGGAGATGCTGTGTGTTTCTAGGCGAAAGCAAAAGCACTTTATTTGGCCTTCCTAAAGTAGATGCATTTAGGAATCTTTAAGATTACTTACAACAGAACAGCAATGCATTTTATGGACGACCGTTTCGTGAACCTAGGAGAGGAGGTAATTCTGACTTTGCTATGACAATCTGGCGCTTCTGAATCAGCTACTGTTTTGTTATTAGTTTAAGTATTTGCTATTGACTGTTTAAATGTGGAGTTTTGCGCATCATGTGTGTGTGTGCGTGCGTGTGCGCGCGTGTGTGAGAGAGAGGGAGAGAGAGAGAGAGACAGGGTCACATCACAGTGGAGTCAGCTGTCTTAACCATGGCTTGTGTACTGCAAACACATACCAGCTTCATCACTGTGTCTGTCACGCGACTCTGTTCCCCTTTCGGGCTCTGTCTTTACATTTATTTTGAAAGATGAAGCTTTTTTTGGGCGTTACATTTCCGACGAGTGCTTGCGGTGTTCGGCCAATCACAATGCACTGGGTCAGCTGGCCAATCAGAGCAGGCTGCGCTTGTCGGAAGGAGGGACTTTGTAGAAAACTAAGCATTTGAGAGAGGCGGGGCATAGAGGACCTACAATAATGTACAGTATTTGAAAAATAATGTGTTTTTTGAACATTAAAGCATGTCAACATATTCTGTTACACCAAATACACAAAATAATGATCTTTAAAAAAGCATCATATGACCCCTTTAAGAAAGGCATTTACATATCTTACAAACGTTGTTTCCTCAAGTTCAATTAAATAAATAAGCAAAAAATCAGTTACAGTTACTGTCTATTTAGTGTGTTTCCTTCCACACAGGAAGAGGAGAAAATCTCAGAAGAAATTCAGAAAGAGTTACTAGCGTCACATGTTACATGGAAAATCATTTTATCACATTTCGGTCAGAACAAATGTTCACTGAAGAAACTATTGCTTCTATTAAAGAGATGGATTCTGTTGCTAAGAGATGAGATCCTTCTTTATTACCTGAGAGTCTTTACTGGCAGCTTAAATGAAAATCATGTACTCACACTCATGTCATTCCAAACCTGTATGACTTTCTTTCTTTTGCATATTCTAAAAAAAATGTATGTTTTTTTTTATTTTTATTATTATTCTACTTCTTCTTCATACATACAATGCAGGTCAGTGGGCTCTAATTCTGTTTGGACTCCACTAACTCTGGTCTGAAACTAGCATTGGTGATTTCACCTTTGCATACTTCTTAAAGGGGTCATATTATGCGATTTCATGTTTTCCTTTGTCTTTGGAGTGTTAAAAGCTGTTCGTGCATACAGAAGATCCGTAAAGTCGCAAAGATTAAAGTCTCAAACCCAAAGAGATATTCTTTATAAAATTGAATGCTCAGCCATGCCTTCTTAAAACGCCTCGTTAAACACGCCCCCACATATCTACGTCACTGTGTGGGAAGATTTGCATAAGACCGCCCAAATGTATACGCTAAGAAAGAAGGCGTAACTTTTATTCTCGCTGTAGTATTGTCGCCGCCGCCATCTCGTGGAGATGCTGTGTTTCGTTGCGAAAGCCAAACTACTTTGTTTGGTCTTCCAAAAGAGGACACAACTAGAAATAAGTGGTTAAGTTTTATTTACAACACTGTTCCAGAACAGTACAACCCAAATATTCGAGTGAGTGCAGCGCATTTTACGGAGGAAAGTTTCCTGAACCTGGTAAGGGGTGTAACATTTCCGTCATGCACTTGAGGAAGTCGGCCAATCACAATGCACTAGATAGCCGGCCAATCAGAGCACACCTCGCTTTTCAGAACGATGAGCTTTGTAAAAATCAATGTGTTTCAGAAAGGCGGGGCATAGAGGAGCAACAATAATGTACAGTATGTGGAAAATAATGTTACCTTAAACCGCGTAAACACATTGCATTACACCAAATACACAAAATAATGTTGTTTTTTTTAGCAACGTCATATGACCCATTTAATGACCAACAAAATGAATCACAGTTTTTACATGTTAGCTGCAAAACAGACCAGAATTTTTATGCTAATAGTCAAAAGTCTGGCTCTGTGAATTGCTCTTTATATTTTGCATTTTTAAAATTCCCTCATCCTTTTTCTCAATTCATTGAAATTCTACATACTGTAATCCATTCAAAAAGTGCATTGGTGTTTGACACACAAGGAGAAGCTTCCATTGACAATATTTCTCTATGTATGTGTTGATCAACAATTGCATGTGAATAAATCAATACAAATGAAATCCATTCATCATATAAAACAATAATGTCTATTCAGAAGATGGATGAATTACAGAAAAAGTTCACCCAAAAATGACAATTTGCTGAAAATTCACTCATCCTCGGGTAATCCAAGATGAGTTTGTTTCTTTATCTGAACAGATTTGGAGAAATGTAGCATTAGAGTTGTTTGTTGTCAGCTGTTTGGACTCTCAATCTGACGGCACCCATTCACTGCAGAGCATCCACTGGTGAGTAAGTCATGGAATGCTAGGTTTCTCCAAATCTGATGAAGAAACAAACTCTCTGCAAACTGTCAGCATTTTTTTTTTCCGGGCGAACTGTTCCTTTAAACCACTCATACGGGTTGCTTTTAAGATATCCTTTTGTACTTCTTGAAGCTAAAAACATGTTGATCACAATAGAATGTATGTAGAAGAATTCAAAGGTTCTACAATGCAGAGTCCTTTGAATCTTGTTGAAAGGACCTGAAAAGATCAGCTCACGTCTGAAGACTTACCAATCAATGTCACTGTTAAAGCAGTGATGCAGAGAAGAATGAGCTATGACTCCACAGAGACATGCAAGTCTCATATCAAATTATAGGAAGTGCCAGTCAGTGTCAGTTATTGCCATTAAGGACGGTCCAAAGAGATATTAGCTTTGACTCAACCTTCAAGAAGAAAGGAAATATTAAAATACAATACAATGTCCTTATTCAGGTTCCCTTTGTACAATACTACATTTTGATTGAGAATGTACAACCAGTGCTCAATCAAGACAATGACCGAGAAGAATCAAATAGATTTTCACGTCACTGTGGTTAAAAGTAAATACATCACACCTTTAGTTGTGTGTGTGTGTGCCACTGACCGTTTGACAAATCCAACCATTTACCTGGAAATGAACTCTATCACTTCTGAACTCTGTTTTCACCTTTTGTAAACGAACCGTCTTAACAGATAACAGGTCACAGTGAGACTGGCACTGTCTGCAGGCTTTCAGGATAGTCACGGTCATCCGCAAGAAATACCTTCTCAAAAAGAGAAAGTTAATCCTACAGTGAGTGTCAATAATTTCCTGGAAGCATCATGATTGTTTCCAGACCAAAGCCAGTTTGAGGACAGAGGCAGCATCCTGTCTGGAAACCACAAGCAATCACATGTCAAGCCTGACGTAATTTTACCTGATGTAGGAGAGGTTTTAACCATGCTATATATATAACATTGTTTCGTTCTTGTACAACTTCCATGTTTGAACATAGAGACAGGGTTTCACAGACAGGGCTTAGCTTAAGCCAGGACTAGGCCTTGGTTAAATTAGGATATTTAAATAACTTTTATAAAAATGCCTTAAGAGCTTTACTGGTGTGCATCTTGAGACATGACAATGGCACTGACATATTTTAATATGTGTCAGTACAAGATATTTTCAGTTAAGACAGCTTGAACATGCATTTTAGTCTGAGACTGGCCTGTGAATACGGGGGCTAATGTTTATATAACGTTAGCTGTGCTCTATTTTCACAGTTATGAGGGCCATACTTACACTTCCAAAGCATCTCTTCCATTTCTTCTTCCTTCCAGATAGTCATTAGGAGGGCTCTGAACCTAGATAGAACAGAAGTATATTCATCCGTTTTTTTGTATTTATACCGTTAATTAATTTAAACTTACTGTTTCAAACAACAGCCATGTCTATTAAACGTGGTCATTAAATTATTGCACTCACCATATTAGCGCCACCATCGTCTCTCCTCCGCTGCAATCGCGGCTGCTGTATGAGTACAATTAACTTACACTCCTCATAAACAACATCGAGTGAAAAAGGAAAAGACGAAAATAATCTCAGTCGAACTCACTGGTCCGGGTCCTTCTATAGGTACCAATGACCATGTGTGCCATTAAAACAGATTTAACCCCTTTTGTTTGAAACATTTCAAAGAGAGAAACTAAACTTCTTGGATATGTATTAATAAACTGCTGTTTTGTTAATGTCGGAAGCATTGCATTGTATAGCACATGGCAAAATGGCAATAAAATGAGTTAAATTCACCCCTATATGTTCACTAAATTATAATATTGTCACTTGCAGTATACTTTAACTCTTAAAAGCACATAAAAAAAACATGCAGGTAATATGATATGAATGAATTAAAAGGCGATTCAAGTGTACTTTCTAAACCAACTTAATACACAGTTAAAAAGTTCACTTTGCAATAATGTCAAATTACTTGAAAGTACATGATATTTTACTAATTCTGTATTATTTAATATATCACACGCTCATGTTCAGATGACAGATTCATATTGTGGACTGACTTTGCATTAAAACAGCATCATTAAATCAGCGAGAGAAAACATCTCACTGCTAAATTTCACTCTACTCTGAATGTACCTTCGGACACCCATACATCTCATTCATCCTTACTGATCAAGCAGTACAAACACACAGACATCCAAACACTTGAGCACCGTGTGCATTCGGCTGCCCGACCTGGAAAACTCATCTTTCGATGCCTTCTGAATGCCGCGTGACTCTGGGTTAGTGTTCAGAGCCACTTCACCCAAACAGCTTTATACACACATTCATTTGAAGTTCAAGGTTGCGTAACTTCCAGGTCTTCTCTTCTCATAACATCTATTTTTCTTACAATATACTTCTCCGAAAGCTTTTATTGTGAGTGGTTGGGTCTCTTTGGACCATAGAATCTGTAAAAACTCAAAAGTCAACTAAGCAGTGACCCCTTTTGGTGAGACAAAGTCAAAAATGTTTCATGCAACTAAACGCCACAGTGACTGGAACATGTCAGGCTGTCAGTGCTTTATATCCTTGTTAACTCACGATTCATTATTTAATGACACGCGTTTACAAGCTAAATAGCTGGAGCGCTGCACGCGGCGCAACGCTGTAATGTTTTATAGGCCGGCTGACACATGCTGGTGTGAGGAGCGAGCGGCCACTGTCCCTTTGTCCCGCTCCACTGACCTCCATCTGTGAATGGAAGGAAGGAGGAGACAGAGGCAGTCAGATGAAGAGAGGAGAGAAAAATGAGACAAGTGAGGAGAGGTGAAAGAAAGATGAAGAGTGAGATGAAATAGGGTTTTGCTTTAAAATCTTCACTGATTTTTATAAAGCAAACATAAGAATAATCTTTTATAGGTAACACTTTAGAATAGGGGTCCAGAATAATGCATTAGTTAAGCATTAATTAATGGTTAACTTGTTCACAATTAAGCATTAGTTGAGCATAAACACACTAGTAATTAATGATTAACTTACCATTTAGGGAGCTCAGATTATAACAATGGCTAATATACCCTTATTATTTGTTCAGTTAATCATTAATTAAGTGTGTGGTCATGCTTATCTAATGCATTATTGTGAACAAGTTAATCATTAACTACTACTTTATTTATGCTTAACTAATGCATAATCTGAGCTCCCTAAATGGTAAGTTAATCATTAATTACTAGTGTGTTTGTGCTCAACTAATGCTTAATTGTGAACAAGTTAACCATTAATTAATGCTTAACTAATGCATTATTCTGGACCCCTATTCTAAAGTGTTACCGTTTTATATTGTTAGTAATACTTCAAGATTATACTTCACTTACTGGATTAAAGCAACTTTACTTGATCCATACATCATTTTACATCACTGTTCAAAATCTTGTTAAAAAGTATCAAATGCATCAGGCTTTTGAGGAATATTATTTGTTCATTTTTCAATCATCATTGCATTGTATTATGTTTTAATATAGAGGTTTGATCGTACAGTTAAAGTTGCTCTTGAACAGTTCAATGAACATTGTTGAATAAATATTGAATAACTTGCATTTACTGTAAGACCAAAATTTACTAGTTATTTCACTCATTGTTTCTTCTGACAGTGAAAATAGTCCCACTACAGCCAAAGCATCAGGCTTTGAATGCTGCCAAGAAAGCCTGTAATAAACACTGAAAACCAGGAATAAAATAAATGAATAGACAGAATTTTACTCCCTCTATTATTATTATTATTATCTATATACAAATCTTTTGATAACTGACTAGAAGCTCAGGAGTTTCTGAGCCTCCACAAAATCAACATATATGCATGCATACATATATAAATCAATCAATCAATCTGCTCACTTTGTCTAAACAGTGTTGTATTTTAGGCGCTTGTGAATAGTCCGAAATTAAGACTATAAGACTAATTAAAGACCCCCTCACTAATTTGCTGCTTATTAATAGTTAGATCGTTGTTAAGTTTAGGTATGGAGTAGGGTTAAGGGATCTAGAATATGGTCATGCAGAATAAGGCCTTAATATGTGCTTTATAAATACTAATAAACAGCCAATATGATAGTCATATGCATGCTAATAAGCAACTAGTTAATAGTGAGAATTTGTCCGTAAAATAAAGTGTTAGCCATTTTTTTCTGTATTACTGTAAATGTTTTTTTGGTCATAGTGAAAAGAGTGCAGCTGATGAGGTTGATAAGGTCCAAATGCCCAACCAAAGTTGTATCACTTCAAATGAAATAATTATAAAACCGCACCAGTAAACATCAATGAATAAAGCTGAACCTCTATTAATTCTGAATACTATGTACATTTTTGGAAAATAACAACAACAATAATAATAATAATAATAATAAAAGGTAAAATACTATACTTTAGGAACCAGTTTTTACTGAAGACCAGTTTATTGAGGCAAAAGCCATCGTTAATAGTGAGAATAGTGAGAATCAAACTAAAGTGTGAACTAAAAATGTGATAGATAGATAGATAGATAGATAGATAGATAGATAGATAGGGGAACACTGTTTTTAGAGTTGGTTCATGGAGCCTTTCGTAATTTGTAATTGTTGTAGAAAGCAAATACATTCAGTTAAATTGGTAACTCTCCCTCTCTCTCTCTCTCTCTCTCTCTCTCAAGATTCAATAGATTAGTTGACTTGATAAAAGCTTCAATAGCTCTCAACATTTCCATTTGTTTTGACTATATAACCTTCAAATTAATTTTGGGAAATGAGTGCAGGCGATTCAGAAGCGAAGCAGGACCACATTACAGTACAGGAGTATACTGTAAATCCACACTTCCTTTAGTGTACACTGCCTTTTAAAACTGACATAAAGCACTGCAGGATAATATAAAAGTGTGTATGTGTGACAATTTCCCCATGTGACAGACAGCCCTGAAAATACCATGGAAAAACACCATGCCCTTAAAATCTATCTAATGCTAATTATTTTGTTGACATTTTCTATGTCTATGAAACTGAGAAGGAAGAAAGGACAGACATGACAGCTCTTCACATGCATGCTTTTATTACACAACCCTCTCCATAGCATTTCTGAGAATAGCATACTGTTTATTGATCAAACTCTATAAACAAACCCAACTATTACACATAAATAGCTCAGATACTAGCTGGTAGACATTATACAAGGTAAACATGAAGAATGCAAGGGTGATAGTTGAAGCATTTGGCATCATGCCTGGATTCACACTGCACATGATTGCAGTCTGGCAGTGCATTCCAGGAGCGGTGCACTGAGTCTATTTTTGCTGTGCTGCACGCACTGAATTAAAGTGACAGCGCATTGTTCGCAAGGACTGCAAGGATTGCTTGTAATGATTTAAATGCAAAAAAAAAAAAAGGCAAGAGAGCTGACTGTTTCTGTCAGTGTAAGTTTTAATTTAATATGTTTGTGATAGCTTACTACCTTTTAACGTAAGAAAAATAGACTATAGGCCAGGGGTGGCGAACGTCGGTCCTGGAGAGCCGCAGCCCTGCAGAGTTTTGCTTCAACCCTAATCAAACACACCTGAACAAGCTAATCAAGGTCTGAAGGGTTATTAGGAAGCTACAGGCAGGTGAGTTTTAATTAGGGTTGGAGCTGAACTCTGCAGGGCTGCTCATTAGTAGAGACTTCAAGACCTGAAACTGGTGTGTCAGAGAAAGGAGACAGGGAGCAGACATCCTGTCAAGGCAGGGGCTGAGGCCCGGGGGATCGAGGCTCCACCCCGAGGTCGTGGGGCAGTTTTGGAGCATTTTTGGCCAGGCTCAATTCGATCTGTTTGCATCTCTGAAGACCACTCACTGTCCTCTGTGGTTCTCCCTCACACATCCAGCTCCTTTGGGTCTGGATGCCATGTTACAGACATGTCTTACGTACTGTACACCGCTCTTCCCCAGGGGGTTTGCTCTCGGAAGCCCAACGCTTCCGGAGTCAGGACTTCTTAGCCGAAGCCTTCCTAGAGAGAATGACAGTCCGCAGATCAGCCTTCTCCCGAGTTGTTTTTGGCTGAGAGCGCTGCCTCAACTCTTTTTTTCTGCTGTGCCCTCTATAAGGAGCTGGTAGATGGCTGAGGCTGCTCCCTCACTGCAGCCCCTAAGACCTGGATCCGGCGGGGGAGGTAACGCTGGAACACCACCGCCTGCTTCCTATCCTCCTGGAACCTCTCGGCGACCGAGCTCACTGCATCACCGAAGAGGCCCAAAGGGGCAAATGGGTCATCTAAAAGGAAGAACCTTCCCTTATCCCTCATATCGGACAGGTTCAACCAGAGATGTCCGTGGCCACCATGCCATGCTGCTTCAGCCCCAGGATGTTGGAATAATTGGAGACATTGTGGCTGAATATGTGAGCAGGGTACGGCCTTTCCCATGATCTCGCAACCTCAGCATTGAGATCAGGGAAGAAAGGAATGCTCCGGTGTGGAGGAGGTAACTTAGAGTGCAGGAAGCACTCATCCAGTTTGCTTTTTAGATGGTCTTCCTGCTTCTCCTTGGGCCAGTCAATCTTTAATTTTCCTACAGCCACATATAGTCACCACCTCCAACAAATCCTCATACTGGATGGACTGGGGTGAAGAGTCTCCAGTCTCATACTGGTCGAGGCTCGCCACATCAACCTCCTCAGAGGAAGACAGGTGAAGCCTCGTGCCCTTACTCTGGGGGGAAGAAACCACAGAGCGAGCTTCCGAACACTGAGAGAGGGTGCTGGATCTGGTGGGTGAGAACAAAGATCCCCTCCACCAGACCCATCTGTGATCCCCATGACCTAAGTGTCCGTTCTGCCTCAGCACCTGCGGGACCTGAGCCACGATGACTGCGAGCCTGTGCGCTCTCCTCCAAAAGTGCCAGACAGGAACAGAGCCTGCACAGTGGCCCGCATTCGCAATCCGCACAGTCAGCTCGCTTGAGAGCTGCACATGCATGCTCCACTCCCAGACAGGCAACGCACAGAGCGTGTGTATCCCCACCCATGATGTAGTGACGGCAGGGAGGAACACACAACCTGAAACACTGCCTGTAACTCTCTTTGCCATCTTTCATATTGACTGATTAATTCATGCACTGGCACGACACACACACTTCACACGCACTTCGAAGACGTATGCAACACAGACCGCTTGCTGAAAAGCAGAAAGCCCAAAGCATCCCAAAGCGTTTCTAATGCAGCGCGAGTTCCTGAAAGGGAATCACAATGATGAAAAAGCATTTTCAGTAACAACGTTTGGATTTGAAAGCAAAATAATGGATGCATATTGTGTTTGTGGTAAACAGCCGCAAATTAGGAACGGATTGCAAAGTTGGAAATAAAATAAGGATTAATGGTATGTTTTACAAGAAAACATTATTTTAGTCTTTCTTCTTTTAAATATCACATTTAATTAAATGTATTACTTGCTGATTGTTTGTTTATTTATTAGATTTACTTGCAATTTCATGCAAACTTTGTTTGATTTATTGATTTTTTTTTTTTTTTTTAATAATCATCTCGGATCTTTCTCTGATATTCTCACACACATTTAGTGGCTTGTACTTTAAAAAAAATAATTTTTTTGAAGTTGTAATTAAAACAAAGATTATTGGAGTATTTTTTCGAGAAAACACTATTTACATTTTTCTACTTTAAATGTCACGTTTAATTTCATGTGTTGCTTGCTGTTTCTTTGTAATTGCACTGTTCTGTCACTTCATGCAAACTTTGTTTGATTTATTGATTTTTTTTTTTTTTTTAATAATCATCTCGGATCTTTCTCTGATATTCTCACACACATTTAGTGGCTTGCACTGTAAAAAAAATAATTTTTTTGAAGTTGTAATTAAAACAAAGATTATTGGAGTATTTTTTCGAGAAAACACTATTTACATTTTTCTACTTTAAATGTCACGTTTAATTTCATGTGTTGCTTGCTGTTTCTTTGTAATTGCACTGTTCTGTCACTCTAATTGAGAATAAATTCAAAACACGCTCATCTCATGTATGGTTATCATTCCCAATCAAACTGACTGAACAGCAGTCAGTCATGGAATGTTTTTCAGTGTGTTTTTATTTGAGAAGCCACTATAGAGATTTTAAAACAAACCCCAGCCATTAAAGCCCAGTGCAAAATCAGCATATAATCTGTTTACATTGCCATCCCATTATGCCTCAATAAACAGCAGATTCAAAGCTTCCACACTCTGTAAACAGAGTGCTATTGTCTGAGTGGCATATAAATTACCACTTGCGCCTCCAATGTACCTAATAACTCCGTAATTTGCAATTCAGTGCTGTTTTTTTTTTCTTCTTTTTTTGTGAAGATGATAAAGTGTTGAGTCTGCAGTGTATGGCTGCTTAGCTGCACTCCAGGGTGACATTGCTGCTTAATCAATGTTGCCAGCGCTCTTTCTCATTACATATGCATTGAAACAATAGATACTAAAATAAAACTATCAAAATTATTACTCACATTCTCATCCTCATAAATCTCTGTTTTAAGGACTTAAGTAGTAAGGCTTGAAGTAGTAATTTCAAGGGCAGAATGAGACAGATGCTACAGGAGATCCAACAAAACGGGCAGATATTGTGTTTTAAAGATTGGCAAGTGGATCATAAGACAAACAATAAAGAAATAGCTATTCTATTCTATTCTATTCCAGAACACAGTTGGTTTCACTTGGGGAAAAAAAAAAAACTAAAGAAGATTTAGTCAAGTGGTGAACTAATGATTATAAATCTGCATTATCATGGTTTCTTTGGAATATAATCAACATTTGCATCAGAAGTGTTTGGGGAATTTGGAAATTGAAAATGTAACATTTTAGTTAAATTCTCAAATGAACAACATTCATTTTGTTGAGTAAACAAAAGTAAAATTAAGAAGTAAATAAAATTAATCTTCCATTATTGCAATGCTGTTGTGGCTGGCATAATGGTTATTACCAATATGAACACTCAACAATCGTCACGATCAATGTAAATTTACATTTAAAATAAAATAAGGCCCAACTTTTTTATGGATGTCTTTACCTATGTGTTTAAAAAATATGTTTGGTTCAATGTATTTATCGTATTCATTTTGTATTACAAAACACTTTTTCTACCATTGTCAGTGAGGTGTAAGCAGATCGTGTGAACATACAAATTAGGTCATTCAAATGCATATGAATTATCTACCAATTTGGCAAAATGTAACAAAAAAAAAAAACACTCGGGCATTGAAAGCATGAATAAATTAATCTGTTGCCTTTTTTAACAACTTCTTGGCTTTATCTTTGCAGTTTCTGTTCTGTGTGGTCTTTGTGAGGACTCCATATGCAAACAGGCAATATTTGAAGTTGTTAATTGAATGAGTTATTTAACAATATCACAGATTGAAAACTCACAGACTGACTTAGAGTCGGTCAATAAAGCCCTGTTTTCCTCTTAATTCGCAATGGCGTCTGCAAATGTATTCATTTCAATGTGCCGCTG
The DNA here is from genome assembly GCF_001515625.1 of Sinocyclocheilus rhinocerous. Classification (NCBI taxonomy): domain Eukaryota; kingdom Metazoa; phylum Chordata; class Actinopteri; order Cypriniformes; family Cyprinidae; genus Sinocyclocheilus; species Sinocyclocheilus rhinocerous. The sequence continues at coordinate 173,003 of NW_015627534.1, forward strand.
AGAAGAGATACATACTGGCTTCTCAAGTTGGGAAAATATAGTCCTATAATGCAATAGTGGATAAAGCCAATAAAATCTCCACACTGTTCTTTTAAAAAATTGGCACGCCAGAAGGGGAAAGGCCATCTGTTCTGTACAGCAGCCTGAGGCTCTCAGATGAGCTCAAAGACTTCATTCGCAACTTGTCTCTGACAAAACGGCAGACCAACCGGATACATCCCTGCCAATAATTGGCTGTCAAAGAGATAAAAAGACAAACTGTGAGTGGTGCACGTATGCGACTGTTTGGTCTCTGCGTGTGAGGAACATTCACATATTCACACTCATCATGAGATAATGTTATAAAACAGAAGCTGCACAGACTGTGACAGCTGCTAATGGAAGGAGCTCAACTCAACTGTGAGCTTGATTTCTCATTTTCTGTTCCACAATAAAGATATGACAATGTTATGATCTTTATATTATGACACCTTGTATACCTGATTATTGGTACACTTTATTATATGCAACATTGACCATTTTGGTCATAGATGCTTTGGTCATTCTACCATCGATTCACCAATCCAGGCTCATCGGGAAAGCATGCCTTTGGTGACATTTCTACAAAACATTGTCACATCCTGTGCATTTGACAACACTTTCAAAGTGAAATATCCAGTGAGTGGTGCTAAAATCATGTTTAATATTTTTTTGCATTGGTTGGTGAATGTATAGCGGCAGTTCAGAAATGTCCAGTGAGTGGCACTAAATAATTAATGCTGTCATGTTTGAAAATAATACAGCACCTGCACTAAACCCTAACATAAACCTAACCGATAATGTTAACAAAAGCAAATGTGAGATTAAAAAAAACACATTTGTTTAAGCAACCATGCCATTTTATTTCGCTTTTCTTGAAGTCTTTTATCATGACTCATTCTTCACGGGACTCATAACGAAGCACTTCAGATCACAAGTGCAATGTTGTACCGGGTGCACCATTGAGCAAATTTACTTCATTAGAAAAGCCATATAAATATGAAGCTGTTATAATACATCAACATGTATTTGTTTACAAATAATGCACTATGGCAAAAGTCCTTTGAGTTTATATCATAGTATTGTGCAAGGAACCACCCAACGATAAAGGCCCGTTCACACCTAGACTGATAACTATAAATGTAATAAAATACATAGTATTAGAAATCGTTCTAAATTTAAAAGAATAGCACAGCCCACACCACAACTATAATAATAATGGCACAGAGATACAATATTTTTGAAATCACTTTCAGAAACATTATCCACATTGATAGCCAATCAGAATCCATTCTCCTTTGATAAGCTTGAGCATTTAAAGCGGCAGACGACAAAACTGCAGCGCACTTATAATAAACAGAATGTTATCGTGCAATGGTTGAACGCTAATATAGTTATTATTCTTTGTGTGAACGGGCCTTAAGTCTTTATCATCCCTAATAATGCATTTGGTGTGTTTTGACCTGGAATACATACAAAAAAAATCTTAAAAATGCATAGTTTTTAGTAAGGGAACGAAACTTTGCAAATGCTTTAAGACTGTCAAAATAAACTTGTAATATATATTTAGCCTTTTCCTCATATCTCACACACTTTTGGGGACTGATTTTTGTTGATGAACATAAATCTGTATGCCCGTTCATAAACCAGCGCAGCATGAAAAATTTATAATTTTGCCATCTTAAAGTAAATTTGAATGCAAGTAAAATAAATGTAATTTGTTAACTTTTATTTAATTGTGACCCTGGACCACAAAACCAGTCATAAGGGTCTCATTTTCGAAATTGAGATTTACATATCAACAGCTCTCCATTGATGTATGGTTTGTTAGGATAGCACAATATTTGGCCGAGATACAACTATTTGAAAATCTGGAATCTGAGGGTGCAAAAAAATCAAAATATTGAGAAAATCGCATTTAAAGTTGTCCAAATTAAATGCTTAGCAATGCATATTACTAATCAAAAATTAAGTTTTGATATATTTACAGTAGGAAATTTACAAAATATCTTCATGGAACATGATCTTTACTTAATATCCTAATGATTTTTGGCATAAAAGAAAAATCGATAATTTTGACCCATACAATGTATTTTTGGCTATTGCTACAAATATACCCCACCGAATTGAGACTGGTTTTGTAGTCCAGGGTCACAATTAATATTCAAAACTTTGAATTATTTTCACATTCACTCATTAATGCTCATTAATAAATAAAAGTTGCATGTATTTACAAGTGTTCATCTCAGCTTGAAACAGCAGTGAATTGTAGGTATGTTTTTGGAGCTTTGCAGAGCTGGAGCTTTTTTTTTTTTTTTTTGTAGAGGCATGTTTTCCCATTGAGCCTGGGTTACCATTCACCCATCCGTGTAATAAGCAGTCATTGTTGACCCTTTTATCCTAAGAGACAAGTGTGCATATTTCAGAAACAATCCCCCCAGATTAAGTTGCCACACCACCATCCATCACTGGTATGCAAAGCAACTTACAACTTACAAAGGGACAATCCCCCTGGAGCAACCCGAGGTTAAACGATGAGTGGATGATTTCTAAACTAAAAAAAAAAAGATATTTCATGAACGCTTCCCCAGTCTTCTGTCAGGACAAATGGGTAGTCCTGTCACCAGACTAACGCCACTGGTTGAACCAATATCATTGTGTCAGGCTGGCCGTGATTCTCATCCAATCAAGCTCTAGGCTCAAACCAGAAATTTTCAAATTACTAGCCATCCATCTATTCATATATCTCACACACAAACCCAACAATGCAAAGATATCTCCGACACAGAATGCATTTGTTTTACATGCACACTAGAGAAAATAATAATGCATTTACATTCATGCATTTGGCAGACGCTACACATTTTATCAGTTTATGCATCCTCTGAGAATCCAACCCCATTATCGGGGCATTGTCAGTGCCACTTTTAGAGGCACATTGCTACCTTACATTACAGCTATGCAACCTATTGAACAGAACAGCGATTTTGAAAAACCGTGCACAAGTTTTTTGGAATCTGTAAACAAATGCTGGTCGTGTATTGTGTTATTTCACATCTGAGTTGCATCAATGTTTTAGCCTCAAGGAGGAATGAAATAAAGTCTTGTTTTCATGGTTTGTTACATTAAGTGGGATGTACAGTTTTATAGTTCTACACAAAGATGTACTAAATAGTGTTTCTTTATTTATCACTTCTGTATTGTGTAACTCCCAGTGAAACTCAAAATACAAGAGCGAGCAACATGTCGTGTTGTAGCGCAGCTTTGAATACAGCCAGAGAAATGCTTTAGGAGTAGTGATGAATCATTTGTCTCAGTTTTTCTCATATTTTCTCATGATTTTTCTGTAAGCAGGAGGTGAGCAGACGAGGTGGGCAGATTCACAAATGTATCATTATTTAGTAGGGGAGTGAGTTAGAATGGATTGTATGCAAAGAACAACCAACATTAGGAATATGAATTACATTATTACAGGTGTACAAAGTAAAGTTACAAAGCTTGTTCATTTGCCTACCCCACTATACATATCTCTTTGTTTACCTTTGTACTTAAAAGTGACATTTATCAAATATTATAATATCTAATGTTACTTTTCTAATATTGATCAGACATGCATTTGTCATTTCAATAATGACTGTTTACCTTGATTGAAAACAGCCGTGTTCTGAATCGCTAGATGGTCAGAAATGTTGAGAAAAAGGTCTGAAAACATTGGTGGTGCCTCTGTTGATTTGTGCAGATGAAGTCATCCCTCTAGTGGTAGAAATGAGCATGGACAGCATCAGATAATGTTAAAAACAAGTACAACAATGTATGTAATAGTCTACAACGATGTAGATTTTTTTTTCATGTTAGATCCAGTTGCATATATCTGTTTTATCTCATATCCAAAGCCAATAGACATCAAGTTGTGGCTGATAGATCATTCAGCATTAATACTGATGTGATGTAACATTGATGTGCAGCTCAGCTGACTAAATGTACAAGGAAGAGTGGATTAGTTCTTCATATTCTTCAGCAAGGAAGATCTGTGTTTTGATCGCAACCTTACATTCTTGTGAAATTATTGTTTACATGGAATATTGGTCTCATTCTATAGACCAATTTGGAGTAGACGTCAAAGTTACGTCACTTGCAGTTGCGCGCGCATTGTGGTGGCCGAAAAACACTGGTAACAAGTGGAGCGAAACGAGTAAACTCCATGGAATAAGAGAAAAAAATATATTGTTGTGCCTTTGGATGTCAGAATCGGAATGCAAATAATTTTTTATAGAATACTGTCGTCAAAGATGCCATTTGAAGCTTAACGCAGACGTTTAAACGGACAGACTACGGATGAAACCTGCTATGATTAAACCCTTTAAAAGCATAATTTTGATTTAAACAATAGGTCTACATAATATTCACATATGCAGTTCATAAGGGACATATTGTATTAAACCTACAGTTACAGCATGAAATACTATTTAAACTAGTGCTGTCAAACGATTAATCGCGATTAATCGCATCCAAAATAAAAGTTTTTGTTTACATATTATATTCTCGCAAATTCAAGTTTATATCTCCTAGTTCGGACTTTATAACTCAATTTAACTCGAAAAAAAGCCAGCGGTGTGGGATATAAACTTGTCATTCGGAGCCGAGAGGGGAAAAAAAAGAGAATGACGAGTTGATTTTCTTATCAGAATTGTGAGATATAATCTCAGAATTGCGAGGAAAAAAAGTGTGGAATTTTTAAATAAAACTCAAAATTACCTTTTTTATTCTTTTATTCCATGGCTTCCAAAGACCGCTACTTTAAAGCTGTCGTTTTCTGCCACCAGATAGGCTCCACCCACAAAAAAAAATCACTGTTTGCAAACATTGAAATTGGTCTATAGCTCATTCTGGTCATGAACATGTAAAGCAACAAATCACAGTTTGTTTTGGTTTGTCAAGCCATGTATCATTGTTCCAAACAAATGTGGAAAAATATTGTTTTTTAAAACTGAATGCATTTCACTTATTATAACAGACAATAAAACATTTATGTATACATGTATGTATGTATATTTATTTATTTATTTATTTACTATATTTATGTATTTATTCATTCACTCACTCACTCGCTTTCATTCATTCACTCACTCGCTCACTCACTTTTATTCATTTATTCACTCATTCACTCACATGTGTAAAGCTCTTTATTACACATTACACACTTTTGCTTTAAGAGATTTGCATCAGCTGAATATGTATGGAAGTATAAATATGAATTGCAGTGTATGTATATATATATATATATATATATATGCAAATACTGATATAATGAGACAGTAATTACAGTATTTACTCTTGGTGAGAATCATTAACACATTGTCATAAAAATATTTTGCAATGCAAAACAAATCCTAATGATTCTCTCTATTTTCTTGTTTTTGATTTGGAGTGGAAATAACATGTTTTCATGAAATCGACCCATATTGCATTTTCCCTTTCTCTACCATCATATTTTTTTTTCCAAGCATTGCACATTAATCATTACTAAAAGCAGGGCTGTAACCCTGTAATCAGATATGGCCAAATTGTCTCCCTCAAAATTTGATATTCTTGATGCTGTTCTGCTGCTCTCCATTATCCAACACAGTGTGTGCTATTATTAGAAAGACCAAAAACAGCACTTGCCAATATCAAAATGATTGAGATGGACAATCAAATCAAAGAAAACTGCTTTACAGTTCACCAGAGTGCTGCTTCAGTTTTAATGAAAGAGTGTGAGTTAAGAAATATTTATA
>NW_015627534.1:178827-185345 GCF_001515625.1 Sinocyclocheilus rhinocerous
CCCTTATTCCTTTAAAGTAATAGGTCGTTCAGAAATGAAAATGCTCTTAAAACGTCCTCACCCTCAGGCCATCCAAGATGTAGATGAGTTTGTTTCTTCATCAGATTTGGAGAAATGTAGCATTGCATCACTTGCTCGCCGATCCTCTGCAGTGAATGGGTGCCGTGAGAATGAGAGTCCAAACAGCTGATCAAAACATCACAATAATCCACAAGTGATCCACACCACTCCAGTTCATCAGTTAACATCTTATGAAGTGAAAAGCTGCGTGTTTGTAAGAAACAAATCTATCATTGAGACACCTTTAACTTGATTAGGATTTTAAGTCAATCAATCACATGAAGCAATTTTTCCTAACAAAGTTGTTTATAATATGTCAGTATTATTATTAAGGCAGTGGAATTCCATTTTTCCACAAATCTTAAAGTTTATACTGAGTAGACTCTTCTTGGAGAGAAAGCAAATAGGCCTAAAGGAAAGATGAGATAATCTTCCAGTAAGAGCGTCAGAAGTTAGAAAGTGTTTTATCACCCGTGAGTTTATGATGAGATGTAAGAGTTCAAAATACCTAGAGGCCGGGCTGTGTGTCTTCAGTTTCAAGTAAACAGATGAAAGACACGGGTGATTGTTGGTGTCTCAGGTATACTAGAAAATAAATTCACTATATTATATTCCTACGTGATCAGTTCCAGTTCAGCTTATTTGCTGGCTTAATTGTTTTACAGTAATGAGACTCTAATGAGAATCATCACAGACAGTAATGAAAAAAAAAAAAGAAAATATGTTGTGATGAAAAACAAATCCTAATGGTCCCAAACATAAGTGTTCTTATGCTATTTATTTTTCTGCATCTTTGCTTCTGAATAACATTATAAGTTGACCGACCTCAAATAAAATAATAATAATAATAAAGATGCTATTGAAATGAGTTATTAGTTATTGACTACCGCCACAGAAACACCAGTTAGTCTAAATAAAGAGAGCAGATTTGAGACTTGAAACCTGTTGCTCTGCAGCAGAATTAGAAACATCGGGCTCCACTTACTGTGAACACAATAATTAATAACAAGGTTTACTCGGCCGACAAGGACAGAGTCTTATTTAGGAGAAAAATCCATACTCTCCAACTTTTATTTGTGAAGAATCGTTAGGGTGACTGGCTCTCTGCGCGGTCAGACTCAGGGTGATTTAATTTGGTAATCGATAGATTTGTGTGAGAGCGAGCGAGTAATCTTTATACTGTGGCTTCTCTCTCTCTCTCTCTCACTCTCTCTCTGTTCTGCCCTTGAGTTTCCGCTCTGCTCTTCCAGTAAAGCACATCCTGATTGACTTACACTGACTCTTGTGGTTTAGACTCCATTCTAATGAAAAGCACTTTGAAAAGCAGAAAAAAAGAGTGACAGAATAAGAGAGAGAGAGAGAGAGAGAGAGAGATAATATAGTTGCAGGTCATCTTAACAATAATGTGACATCTACTGGTTGGTTTGGATTGCATTTTTGGCTGCGTAGTTTTTATGAATTTGTATATCAGTTTTAGTACATACGGTTCAATTACATGAACACATGCATATACAGACTGTGGCATATAGCAGGTGCTGCCTTTGCTTTTATAGCTGACTGTTATGATTGAAACAAACAAGCTGTTCTCACTCTACAGGCATGTGATAATACAAGTTCAAGAACTCTCTGTGTGTCACTATACAGATGCTGAATTTCGACAGTCTAAAAAAAGACTGAAAAACTGACTCATTTGAACTGGTGTTGGTTGAGGTTTTGCGCTTTTCCTGGACTCTCGGTAGAACAATTCAGTCATTTGAAGACTGAATCAAGTCAGAACGTTTGCTGGAATAATTTATGATCAAACTGTTTACACATTTCATACAGGAGACTCTTTGGAAATAAAAAATAGCATCATGCTATCGGTCATATACAGTGGGTACGGAAAGTATTCAGACCCCCTTAAATTTTTCACTCTTTGTTATATTGCAGCCATTTGCTAAAATCATTTAAGTTAATTTTTTTCCCTCATTAATGTACACACAGCACCTTTTTAATAAATCTGCAAAAATGTCAACAATTCTGTGTTTTTCTGTCAATATGGGGTGCTGTGTGTACATTAATGAGGAAAAAAATTAACTTAAATGATTTTAGCAAATGGCTGCAATATAACAAAGAGTGAAAAATTTAAGGGGGTCTGAATACTTTCCGTACCCACTGTATATTCATCATATTCATCGGTCCACTGACATTCAGATGAAAAAGAACTAATACAATAAATGAAACAAAATACAAGTGTCTCAAGATCCATAAAAAAAGAGCTTATTTTAACTTCAGAGTGTCTTGAAAATATGGCTCTCATGGCATTCCCATAGACCAACACTTTAAAAATACAGCATCCTAATACCTTTTGTTGTGTAGGAATAATAGTGCTTTCCCTGCTGTCTGCCCATCATTTTACCTGCTGGTGGCCAGTGAAGCTGATGATTTGAAGTAGGTTTCTATGGCCTTTTCTAAGCATGGTATTAAGATGCTTTTTTATCGATTCGAACACAAGTGGACGACACCAAATACAGGTGTAAACGGGTCTAAAAGGTTTTGTGCTTGTCCACTTTCGACCACTTCCAGAGGTAGTCAAATACGTATTAGACTGGATAGTTTTTCTAGTGTAGATGTGGTCAAATGCATTCAAACAGCCACAAAAGACCACCTCCTTTCTGCCTATTGTTCAGATCAAATTTTGGAGATTGGAATTTTGAATGGCTGTCAATTTTTTATTTTTTGCAGTCAGATGATGTATTTTGATGGTGTCTTCCAGCAGGTGATAACAAGTCATATTAACCATTCTTAAACATTATGGACGTGTTGTTGAAGCATGCTAGCCAGACGGGATTTAAAATTTGGCAGCTGAAATCATAGGTTCGGTTTGATGGTGAATTTTTTTTAAAAAGGCACAATGTTCACGCGCCTGCTTGAGCGACCGGAAGCTGGAGATTACAGTTTATACATTTTTAAAAATCAATATTTTTCTTACACTAACGCAGTGTTTCGCTTCAGAAGGCCTTTATTAACACCCCAGAGCCGTGTGGAGTAGTTTTATGATGGATGGATATAATTTTTTGGGCTTCAAAAACAGGGGCACCATTCACTGCCATTATACAGCTTGGAAGAGCCAGGACACTTTTAAATATTACTGCGATTGTGTTTGTCTGAAAGAGGAATGTCGGATACACCTAGGATGCCCTGAGGGTGAGTAAATCATGGGCTCATTTTCGTTTTTGGGTGAACTATTCCTTTAACTTGAAGACCAAGTTAAAAACTGAAATAAATAATATAATAAATAAATCCCTGCCAGTTTATAAATTGATAGTCAGTCAGTCAGTCAATCAATAGGCTAATTCAATCATATAAAGGTAAAAGTCAAGTAGCCCCACTAAATACTGCCATATCAAATCAATCAAACAAATAGCATCTGATCTAAACCATGGGGAAAAAATACAATTCTGTGATCTGTATGGTTGCTACTAAAACATCTGCCAAACTTGAATGATTTTGCAGCCTTTTCTCAAAACTCATGGCACCCTCTGAATGGGTCACTTGCCCTCGAGCGCCACCAAAGGGCTCCATACCTGGACATCTAGCCTGATTACACCAGTTTCCTATTTGGCTTATTACCTGTGATTTATTTAAGCACTGATCCTTCTAATCTCAGTGTGAACTTGTTTTGTCTCTGCAAGCATAGCCAGTGGCTTTTATCTAATGTTGGCCTGTCTGTGTTTTGACACCGCTTACTTTGGGACCTGATCGCTCTTGTTTCGGACCTTTGTTTTTGTGCTCTGTTCTCTGTCAGGATTATTCTGTTGTGGATGTGTGTTTTGGACTGACCCTCTGTGCTGTCAATCCTGCCTGTTTGAGTCTGTTTTGGGATTTACAGCTTGGACTGATTCGTCATGTTCTGACCATTGCTTGTCTGTTGTTTTATGTGTTCCGGAACCCTTTTCCCTGTGCTCTCAAGTTGTCTCGATCCAAACCAAAACCCTCAAGCCCAAATGTTACAGCTGAAGATTTCTAGATGACTCAGTTGCTTCTGGGTTTTGATCAGCAGTACCTGCAGGTGTCGCAATGGCAATCTTACACAGCCTGAAAAGCTCATGAAATACCTCCTGCAATGGCTCCAGAACTACTACACATTTGATGAGAGGAGTATATTTTGTTCCCTCTCCCTTTCAAACCCCTTTTGGTCTGTTACGAACAAGTTTTTCAAATCTTCAATATTTGACTCTTCAATATTTGGTCCTTATGTACTGTAAGCAAGTGCTGCTTTTAGAGTGAAGTGCTTGGATTCTGCTTGGATTCTGTGCATTCTGTGCATAATTTCACGATTTCTGTTCGAGAAACGGCTTTCAACAGCTTTCCCATGAATGTGTCAATCACTGCATATAATATATGTTTTCTTAGAGGCTTCCTTTTTTGACGAAGTAATTATGGATCCATATAACCTGCTGCTCAGGATCTGCTGTCTCCTTTCTACTTTTGCCAACAATTTACAGATTGCGATGGGCTGGATAACAGGATCAGGAATGAACTTTTCGATTAAGGGGCAAATCCATAAGATTTGTCCTTCTGAATTTCAAGCCACCTTTGGTGGACATGTGAGCCAGACATGAAAGTGTAAAGCCACTGAAGAACAGCAACGAATCTTAAGTCTGAAGAAACTGGCTCCTTTTTCCTTAGACCTTTGGTTTCATTAGCTATCGCACTGAACATTTCACTTAATTTAACCTCTTTCATGATTTCAGTCTGTACTATTTCTGCCAAAAATTCAATTTTTTCTCTTAATCCCACTGCTAGTGTATATCAAAATTTAGTTAGTGTATATCAAAAGTTATATTTATATTGCATATTGCTGTCATCCCTAGACACGGATAGCAAAAAGTCATTTTAAATAACTACAAGGTTTTTAACTACAGATCTTGATATTTGTTTACACATTCATAGTTGTCAGGGATCTGAAGGGAGGACTCAAATGCAGAGTGAGTGTTAACGGGTTTATTGAGACAGACTTTCAGACAAGACGAGAGATGGTGAGGAGAGGGGTGAACACAGTCCAAACACTAGGCAGGGAAAGACAGGCAGGCCTGGGTGATCGGCCACAGAGTCCAGTCCAGGATGCCAGACCGCCAGAGAGCAGTGGAGGCGACAAAGTAGGAGCTCAGAGGTAAGTAGTGGTGGCCTGACACTCCTCACCACTCCACAGCCACTCCACACTCAGGATGTATCAGGCACTGCACAGGCCTAGCAGCGTGGCAGACCCGGGGAGATGACCAGTAGCTCAGCCTGCAAGTCAGAACAGGGCAAAACAGGACAGGACTAGACTGGGGACTGACAAGAAACTTCATACAACCGGGAATGACAGAGGGTGGGAACGGAGAGACAGGAGCCTGACTGGAGGTGCCTCTAGATGCAGGAACTGGCCTAATTGGTTTGGGCATCCGGCTGGGCATAAAAACAGGGGCAGTCTTGGGAGCATTCCTTTGAACTGTGGAGATGTCCTCCTTAACTTCACGGACGGACACAGGACTTGACTCTAGAATGCCCTTTGGGGCTGGTACCTGCCCTGGGCTGAACTCAGGGGCGGGATTTGACACTGCGACTGCCCTCTCAGGAGCGGACTCTGGCGGCTCCGGGACTGGAGCCGACACTGGGGCGGGCTCCGGGGCTGGAGCCGACACTGGGGCGGGCTCCGGGGCTGGAGCCGACACTGGGGGGATAAACTCGGGGACTGGAGCGGGCTCTGTGGGGATAAACTCGGGGACTGGAGCCCTCACTGGCCTAAACTCGGGGACTGGAGCCCTCACTGGCCTAAACTCGGGGGCTGGAGCCGACACTGGGCTAAACTCGGGGGCTGGAGCCGACACGGGAGCATGAAACAGAGACAAGACAGATAGGGCAGGATCCTGACAGTAGTATTAGAAAATATCTCAGGAGAGCACAGAAAATGAGTGATACTGAAATGAGAACAATACAGGAGCTTCCATGATTTAAGCCCTGAATATCCAGTATTCAAACCTATGTCACTGTCCTAACTGATCTACTCAACTGGTTGAGGGTGTACAGGGCTGTTCTTTTCAGAGTGTCTGCTGGCTTTGAACACATGGGGCCCTATCATACACCCGGCGCAATGTGGCTTCAGGCGCGACGCAAGTGTTTTTTGCTAGTTTCAGCCCGACACAGTTGTCATTTTCACATCCAACATTAAAACGTTGGTTAAATAGAAAATTAATTTGCGGCCATTTGTGCGCCCATGGGCGTGCTGGTCTGAAAACGAGGTGTGTTCAGGCGCATTGCTGGCGCGCTGCTATTTTGAGGCAACTGAACACTGTGCCATTGACCAACAAAAACCTGGTCTAAAGTCAATGGCGCAGTAGTTTTTTTGTTATTTAAAGAGCGCGTTAGTATAGGCGGGTCCACAGCTCGTATACACTCTGCTTATTACACACACAGGGATGCACAGCAGCACA